>NC_068987.1:54134500-54135499 GCF_001194135.2 Octopus bimaculoides | reverse complement strand
TAGACGTGTATGTATATATATATGTGTGTGTGTGTGTGTGTGTGTGTGTTTATGTATGTGTGTGTGTTTGGATTTGTGTTTGCCTTGCACCTCCACTTGATAACCGGTGCTGGCGTGATTACATCTCCGTAAACTATATATATATATACATGATTTGACACACATTCACTTAAAATGTGCATGTGTTTGTGTGTAGATGTTAATGTACGCGTGTATGCTGCTTTGCGCACACCAGCAAATATATTGTTTGCTGGTTTTTTTTTATATAAACATGATAATACTCACATGGCTGTGAAAGGGTGATCGTTATTCGTGCCTTATCTTGTGTCAGCAGTGTGATATTCTCACTTTCAAGTTTGTTCCTATGGATTTTCTATAGAATTAAGAGCCAGCACTAAAAATTAAGACGTTTAGCAAACGAATATGTCTATGTAAACAATGTGATCAAAGTTAAAAAAGATAGGTAATGAACATATATGCATATTTCGAGAGTTATTGCTCTTTCACCATATCTAACTGATCTATTATCGACGAACGCATTGCTTAAATAGCTCCTAACACAATTGATAAACGAGATAACATATTAAATACATTCCTGGCAACTCGAACGTATTAATTAATTGTTGGCACACTATTGGCATGTAAACCTTTAAAAGACTTGGTAGTATACTATGACTGCAAAGTGAAATACTGTGTCATTGCCAGCAATTTATATATATATATCTTCTTTTCTACTCTAGGTAGATGGCCCTAAATTTTTGGGGAGGGGGTCCAGTTGATTAAATCGACCTCAGTATGCAACTGGTACTTAATTTATCGACATATATATATATATATATATATATATATAATATTAGGGACAAAATCCAAAATTACAGGTAAAAACTCAATTAAAATCAATTTATAAAAAATTAAAATTAAATTGAGCTTTATAGATAAAATATATATAAAATATATAGTTTTAGTGGATTTTCCTCGATGAGTTCTTGAAACTTGGTT
>NC_068987.1:54132441-54133466 GCF_001194135.2 Octopus bimaculoides | reverse complement strand
ATATATATATATATATATATATACATATATATATATATATTTATACATACATATATACATACATATATATAATTATAAATATATACAAACATATATATATATATATATATACTTACATGCATATATACATACATACATATTATATATATATATATGTGCATACATACATGTATACGTACGTACGTACATACATACATAAATACACACACACACATATATATTTACATGTAAGCGCGCATACACACCCGCCCACAGACATGTTCTCAACATCAGAAGCTTGACAATACCCAGTTTGTCGACAGCTTTCTTCATGTATCAGGAACGAACTTGAGAAGAGAATGAACTTATGTACTTGGTTGTAGGTAGAAGATAGCGTTATTTCTTTTTTTTCTTTTTTTTTTGCGTTCAGAAATCAAATCATTATAACATCACACAAATTCCTTGTAGTATTTCAAGTTAAGGTTTCTCCTTTATGAAATTGATATCATCTGTACTCGTAAAGTACAAGTGTTCGAAACAATCGGTTATACCCTGTCCTACATTTAAAGGCTTTTCTTTGCCTCTATAAGAAATCAATAATACTGAGTTGTTGATTTTCAACCCCAAGAAAGGTCTAACCGAATAAATATCTGATCAAAGGATTTCATGCCATAACTATCCCATAATTCTCAAACAAACTGGATTAAGGATTTTATCACTTGTGGCAGAGACTGATGTGAGGGAGATTTGGCTGAGATGTCTTGCAAGCAGATTTACCACAAAGAGAGTGCATTCTTGACATCTTGACACTAAGTTTATCGATAAAGATTTCAGTACAAGATTACTTACTAAAGGCTAGTAAGGTTAGTAGGCATACATATATATATATATATATATACATACCTGTATGTATGCAGGAATGTACATATATATATATATGTATGCATGTTTGTATGTGTTTGGATATATGAGTGTAAGTTTCAATGATTGTATGTATGTATGTATCTCTATATATATGTAAGCAAATATATCTTTGTTTGTGTATT
>NC_068987.1:54125161-54125859 GCF_001194135.2 Octopus bimaculoides | reverse complement strand
GTTGTCCCCACTTTTGTTTTTTTTTCTGCTTTGTTTTCGACCCCCTCGAAAAGAAAAACTCTACATTTGTATTTTGTCCCCTCTGTGTTGAGCCCTGTGTGGCTAATAAAGAAACCTATCTATCTATCTATCTATCTATCTACACATACGCGCATACACACAACACATAGAATATGTATGTATTTATGCGTATATGAATATATGTACGTATAAATGTATGTACGCATGAATGTGTGTATGTCTTACTCTGAATATCTGCGTGTGCAAGCGTTCGTGTGTGTGCGCGAGCGCAAGCGCACATAAGTGTGTATGTATGCGAGCGTTTGGGTTTACTAACTATATTGGAAACACACAACGTATCATATTTGATATCTTTATGAATATCTCAGATATCATATTGCTGCAGTTCGGAGGTTTTGCTTCAAACACTAACCATGCAACGCTTTCTATACACTAAAATAAAACTGTTGTTTGTGTTTAAACCTTCTTTTGAATCGTGTTCTGCTGAAGAATGCTCTGTCTAGCGTAAAATTTTAAATCATGGAAAGGTAGTCACACACGCACGCACGCACACACACGCACGCACACACACGCACGCACACAGAGAGGCACGCACACACACGCGCACGCTCACACGCACGCACACACAAATACACACACATCTACACATCTGTCTATCTATCGATCGATCGATCTAT
>NC_068987.1:54122991-54124649 GCF_001194135.2 Octopus bimaculoides | reverse complement strand
ATATTTAAATATACATATACACACGCATACGTAAAAACATGCATACTAAACATACACATGCGCATACGCATAGAAATATTTTCTTTATGCGTGAAAGTGTGTTTGTATGTATCTATATATGTATTTTTGTACGTACGTACACTTAGAAAGGGTCATTTTTTTTTGTTTTTGAAACAATTAATAAAAATGGGAAATAAGCGGAAACACAAGATGAAAGGATCCTATCAAAAGTAAAGAAAAAATAAACGGTAGAATTTTACAAACGTATCTTTTTACTATTTCCCCTACCTTCCCCTCCTCCAGCCCGTCCTTTCTTCCTATTTTTTTTAGAAAAACCTAACTCCATTTTCTTTTGGCATTTTTTTTTTGTGTTGGAGAAGCACTATAATGTCATGCAAATTTCTTTCTCTACAAAATAACTATTATTTACACTTGGGAAATAATAATCACACTTTGTTATATGATAACTATTTCTGACATAAGCAGTGTGTCATAAAATTTGGAAGGAAGTTAGAAATTGTAACACCAAAACACAAAGACGGTCAAAAGAAATATAATCACAAGAAAGGCCGGCGCTAAGAAGTACGGGGCCCAGTTAGAGAATTGTTGGTGGGTCCCTCTACTCTACAAAAGCTGAAGGTTGATGTTTTTAGTTTTCATGTAGTACGCCAGTCCCAGCCAAAAAGCGTTGAGGGCTTGAGGTTTCACCACTAGCCACAATACTATACTAAAAACTGAAAACTCAAATGAAAGTTTTAATGCTTTATTGCAAGTCAAGATAATGACAGACATATTGTGAATAGGCCTTGTGCTTGTTGAGATAACTGGACTGAGCTGATTATGGTGCCTGTATGTCGTTGCCAGGCACTCATTTCGCAGAAAATAGATATCGCAGTTAAATAAGCGGTTTTTCTAAAGTCAAGAGGTAAATTCGTTTGTTGTACGAAAAGATAAAAAGAAACTTGTATTTCGGGATGGTCAATTTTTCTTTTTTGCTAAATAAGCACACGCACTATATATTTTTTCTTTACTCGTTTATCACCGTTCTTAACTTTTGTCCATTGTCCGGAAATCTTTATAATAAGAATCGTGTGGATATTTTTACTTGACGCAGTCAAAGGTTTTAATTCATCATAGCATCCTTCGCTCGAGCGTGTTGGCGGGACCCTAAATTGGCGCGGGCCTAATTCGAACAAACAATTATTTCTCTAATTACTATTATATACCCTTTGTTATAACTTTTAACGTGGTAGTGTCTCTATTTGATCCCCACCTATTTTTGATTTTTGCTTTTATTTTCGTGAGTTGTAACTCGTCCTTTGATATTGTCCTCGATGCCTTGGGCCCTTGTGTTCATAGAAGAAATTATTATTATTATTATTATTATTATTATTATTATTATTATTATTATTATGCAGAATCGTTAGTACACCGGGCTGAATGCCCAGCGGCATTTCGTCCGCTTTTACGTTCTGAGTTCAAATTCCACTGAGATTGATTTTACCTTTCATCCTTTAGGAGTCGATAAGAATAAGTACCAGTTGAACACTGGAGTGGATATAATCGACTAGCTTCCTCCTCCAAAATTCCAGGAATTGAACGCATAGTACAAAAGATTCTTATTATTACTGAATACAGATAAGGCGGTGAGTTGGCAG
>NC_068987.1:54117446-54121821 GCF_001194135.2 Octopus bimaculoides | reverse complement strand
ATGGTTTCAAATTTTGGCACAAGGCTTGCAACTTCGGGGAACGAAGCAAATGGATTAGATCGACCCTAGTGTTCAACTAGTACAACATTTTATCAACTTTGAAAGGATGTAAGGCAAAGTCGGCCTAAGCGGAATGTGAACTTTGAGCGTAAACACGGACGAAATGCCGCTATGCATCTTGCCCGGCGTGCTGACGATTTTTCCAGTTCACTGCCTTTTAACTTGATATTAATATCGATTTCAGATTTTTGTACAGGGCCAGCAAGTTCAAGGGAGGGTTTAAGTCGATTACATCGACCCCAGTGCTCAACTGATGCTTTTCTTTCTTTTTTTTTTGTTATCGATTCTGAAAGGATGAAAGGTAAAATCGACCTCGGCGGAATGTGAACTCAGGACGTAAAGTCGGGCGGGATGCTGCTATGCGTATTTAACTATGCGTATTTAACTTGCTATTGATGCCAGCAACACATTGACATATCAACTATACCAATGCTTTGTGGCAATGCTGGAAGATTTCCGAAACTTTCTTAATATGTTTCTTTGCCTTTAATCCTTCTAATCCGACCAGGGACGACAAAACTCACATAGGTACAAGGCCTGAACATTTCTAGGGGAAGGCGTTAATCGTTAGCACCGCGCCCCACCCATGTAGTTTACTCTGATATATTTTTTTAACCCTGGAAGGTGAGGTGACCTAGGCTAGATTTTAACCCAGAACGTAAAGAGCCGAAAGAAATGCTGCAAACCATTTGCCAGGCGCTCTAATACTTCTACCAGCTCACCGACTGTGAGCATCTTTTATCGTTTAATTGTGTTAGTCATCAGACTGCGGCTATGCTGCAGCAACACATTGAAGGATTCTAGTCGAACGAATCGATCTCAGTACTTACTTTTTAAAGTCTGGTACTTATTCTGTCGGTCTGTTTTGCTGAATCGCTACACACAACAACACCGGTCATCAAGCGGTGGTGGAGGACACACAATCCCCCCACACACACACGCACGCACACAGAGACACACACACACACATGCACACGTATACAAGGGCTTCTTTCTGTTTCCGTCTACCAAATCCACTCAATGCTTTATTCGGTCCGAGTCCGTAGAAGACACTTGTCCATGTTGCCACGCAGTGAGACAGATGCCGGGATCATGTGGTTGGGAAGCAAACTTCATTCCGCACATCCACACAGCTACACCTGCGACTGTACAGCTAATGGAAAATAAAGAAAAATAATTAACACTATATAAAACGTAGCTTTAACTAGATTTGAACCTTCGCTCTCTTTTTTACATTGAAGACTGATACACACTATGGCAGAAAAATATATTCTTAGAAGACAATATGCAATATTAAACTTTAACTGGATCCGAACTTTCAGCCTCAGGTTTACTTTGAACAATGATTACCTCTACCACCATTCCACGTCAAAAGAAGAAGCGACCGAAAAGTAAAAAGACGTATTCTAATATTTTTTTCTGCTCTAGGCACAAAGCCCGAAATTTTGGGGGAGCGGGACAGTCGATTAGATCAACCAGTACGCAACTGGTACTTAATTCCTCAACTCCGAAAGGATGAAAGGCAAAGTCGACCTCGGCGGAATTTGAACTCGGAACGTAAAGACAGACGAAATACAGACGTATTCTACTATTAAGAAGACAGTAAGACGATGGGAAATGACATGGCCTAGGTTCGATATCGCTACGTGGTACCCAGCGTCTCCTACTAGAGTCTTATGTTGACTAATACCCTGTGGGTGGAATTTATTACGTAGGATCTATACGGTACGCATACACTCATGTGTGCGTGTGTGTGTGTGTGTGTGTGTGTGTGTGTGTTTGTGCTTGTGTATGTGTGTTTGTGTGTGTGTGTGTGTGTGTGTGTTTCAGCCAGTCCCGTCTCCTGTTCTTTAGCTTCCATGGCATACAGCCACCTACTCAGGCCTACTCCTATTGTACTCTATTTTCGAATTGAGTACTTCACTGGACCGATACTTAAAACGGACACACATACACACATATATAAGTTCAGTCCCATTGCGTGGTACCATGGGTAAGTGTATTGTAGCCTCGGGTTAACCAAAGCCTTGTGAGTGAATTTGGTAGACGGAAATCCCGTAACTTAGCGGTTCGGCAAAAAAGACCGATAGAATAAGTATTAGGTTTACAAAGAATAAGTCCTGAGGTCGATTTGCTCAACTAAAAGCGGTGCTCCAGCATGGCCACAGTCACATGACTAAAACAAGTAAAAGAGTAAAAAGAGTAAAGAGTAATATGTATACATATATACATGCACACACACACACACACACACACACACACACACACACATATATACATATATGTGTGTGTGTGTGTGTGCAAGCGTGTGTGTGTGCATGCGCGTGTGCATGTGCGTGTGTGTGTGTGCTTGTGCCCCACACACCCCACCGCTTGACAACCAGTGTTGGTGTGTTTATGTGTCTGTAACTTAGCGGTTCGGCAAATGTTACCAATAGAATAAGTACTAGGCTTTAAAAAGAATAAGTCCTGGGGCCGATTTGCTCGCTTAAAACCTTGAAGGCGGTATCCCAACATGACCGCAGTCTAATGACTGAAACAAGATAAATGATAAAAGATATATTGGTACATGCACACACATATTGATGCATGCACACAAAACTGAACACACACACACACATACACACACACACACACACACACACACACACACACACACACACAGACGCACGTATTTGTACATGATACTCTTTCCATTTTACTTTCTCCTTTTTTTTTCTCTCTCGAACTGGAACTCCTAACAAACTCTATATTGTACACCTCTTGGTATTTCGTCTAACTTTTACAGTTACTTCTGAAACTAAACATCGACTTCATAATAATAAACCACAGTTATCGTCTGCTACTATCATTCTTACTTAGTAACTCCTCTTATTTTATTTTCTCTCCCTTCCCTTCTTTTCCATCCTTTACCGATTCCATCCATAGCTTGTGAATTACTTTCTGAGTCTATTAATACAATGCGGACTCCGTACTTTCTTTCAATATATAGTTCACCTTTATTTCTTTCTTCAACATTTGATTTTTTCTTTTTATCTTTTTCACCCCTTCTGCTTACTATACCGCAGTGCCTTTCTCTATTTCTACCTTTCTTCTCCTACCTACGTATTCCTCATTTCTCGACTATCTCACTCTGTTTCTTCCAAACACCCACCCACCCTTTACCTCTCCATTGGCTCGCAGAAGGAACCTCCTCATGTTACCGTCTGCCTATAAAAGGATTGCCGAGTTAGTCAGAGACAACACCTTCCCCCTCAAACGTCTTCAACCCTCCACCTCACAAATCTCACCACCAAACACAAACTTTACCCATCAGCGTTCTCCACAACTAGAAGAGGGAGAAGGAGAAATAGAAGTTAAAAAAAAGACGAGAGAAAGAAGAAGAAATAGAAGTTGAAGAAGAAGAAGAAGAAGTAAAAAAACAGAACGGGATAGCAGTATTTTTGTAAATAGGGGAATACAGGTTATTTTTCAAACTGAAAACTAAATTCTAAATTAAGTAATTGAAATAGATATTTCACTACTTTAAAATATCAAATAAAATTCTATTTAAAATTCTTTAAGCAAATTTATCTCGAGGCAAACGAAAATATCTTTAAAAAGTATTTTCTTACTGAAATAGTTTGGAATTCCTGGCCTTGTCAATAGTTGTTGGGTTGAAATATTTCTAAGGATAGTGTCTTTTCCACCCCTCTTATGAGAATAGTAACTTATAGATAAACTTTTTATGCTAGGTTTTTGATGGTCTCTGTACTGTTTTAATAATATCATCATTCCTACGGAGTGCCTCTTCTTTGAACATTCCAGTTGCTGATCTCTGGTCGCCATTTTTTGTTTCGATCTAAAGGTAAGGAAACCAAAGTGAAAAAACCCACCTAAAACTTGACTCTAACAGCACCCATATTACTATAAACTGTCAAAGCTTTCTAATATTTGTCTATATTGATTTGTATTACATTTTCAATAAGATTTTTTCCTTTTGATTATATATTTTACCTGTTGTGTGTGTGTGTATATATATATATATATATATATATATATATATATATATATATATATATATATATATACATATACATATATATATATTATATATATACATATAAATACTTATATATCATATACATATATATATATTATAGACATGTATATATACATACATATATACATATTTATGTATACATATATATATTATATACATGCATATATACATATTTATGTATATATATATATATATTATAACATGCATATATACATATTTATGTATATATATATATATTATATACATGCATATATACATATTTATGTATATATA
>NC_068987.1:54114780-54117436 GCF_001194135.2 Octopus bimaculoides | reverse complement strand
CATGCATATATACATATTTATGTATATATATATATATTATATACATGCATATATACATATTTATGTATATATATATATATTATATACATGCATATATACATATTTATATATATATATATACATATTTGTGTATACATATATATATTATAGACACACACATATATACATATATATATACATATATATATTATAGACACACACATATATATGTATATACCAGCGCGCACACACATTTTTTTAAATATTGATGATAATAGTGATTTTGATTTCTCTTTAAGAATAAATAGTGATGATAATAGTAATAGTAATATTAATACTAATGATGATGGCTTCTTTATTTTCATTATTACATATAATAATATTGCTTTTATCTCTCCATGGTCGATAATCGACTAACCTACCCTATCACACACTTTTCTAGCCTTGTGCCTATAGTAGAAAGAATAATAATAATGATAATTATTCAGGTGGCGAGCTGGCAGAATGATTGATAAGCGCGACGGGCAGAATACTTTGCGGCGTTTCTGACATTTTACTGTGTCAGTTCAAATCCCACCGCGGTCAACTTGGCCTGTTATCCTTTCAGGTCGATAAAATAAATACACCGAAATTTCAAACCTTGTGCCTATACTAGAAAGAATTATCATTATTAGATAAGTAATATGATGGAAATTGCAGAACGATGGTCTTAATATCTTAAATTATATAGCTTCGTCACGCATCGATTTAGTTTGAATTCCCACTTTTAATTACCAGAGGCTCACATTTAAAAAGAACAACAAAAAAGAGCTGTTGTTCAGTGCGGCCGATTCCTTCAAATACATTCTGGAACAGCCGTCTGCATTGTAATTATTTTAAGCAAGGAGGGAAGCTATAGGTGGTTGTTCGAACTATTAAGAAATTGAAGCTAAATCTCAATGAAATAACCCCAGGCTTATGCAATGCCTAAAAAACAGACAGTGCATAATGCAGTCACTTGGTTAAACAAAAAGGTGATGAAGTCATACCTGGAATGTCTTTGATCATCGAACTACTTGATCAGGGTTAATCTAATGCTAAATATCACTAGCAAGGTCACCACCACTATCACCAACATTTTGGGGCAGCAGAGTGGAATATAAAAAAAAAAGCCTCGAACTGCTTTCAATTCCCGGCGTCAGTCAACAATATCGTATCTTCGTTGCTAATACCCTTCTTACATCATCTGATATGTTCTATTCTATAATATCTATGACCTTGCGCTATTGTCAAAAAAAAAAAAAAAATCTTAGCAGTAAGAATAGAGAAACGATGTAATGAAGAACAATGATTTCTGATGTGCTAAATCTGCGAGCCGGTTTCGATTTCCCTCGTCACTAAATATTCTTGCGCATTAATTGCCCTTCAAGAAGGTCGCAGATTTATCACATTTTATTTCTCCTACCTACAGCAGTTTGTAACTAATCAATTTTTTCAATTTTTCAAATAAATCATTAAAATCATCATCATCGATGTAATTAATGAGTATAGGCAGAAACGTATATATATATATATATATATATATATATATATATACACACAAATTTAAAAAAACTGTTTTATAAACAAGTAAATATATAGCTAAATCATGGTTTTATTTCTAAATCGAGGAATTTATAAAATATGTATGTATGTATGTATGTATCTGTCTGTCTGTCTGTCTGTCTGTCTGTCTGTCTGTCTGTCTGTCTTTCTGTCTATCTATCTATCTATCTATCTATCTATCTGTCTATCTAATATACTTGTATATCATGAGTTGTTTGTGTCTGATAGACAGAAAAGATGCGAGAAAGAGAATAATTGAGTGTGTAAACTTCTGTTTAATAGTTTTTCATAAAGAACTGAATTTGGAAAGAAAAAGAAAAATGGTAAAATTCTACTATCGGATTTATCTTGGAACTTTACAAAATATTTTCAAAAATTTTTCTGAAGTTTCTTGCGAATTGCGTTTTTGTTTTAAACGACGAAACAACATTTCGAACAATCTGGAATATAAGACATCGTTACACGGAACTGTTTGTATATATAAATACGGACATACTTGCATACATACATATATAGGATTGTGGGAAAATAAGATAAGGATCGTATTTCTTATGTGTTTGTAAAACTCTGGGAAATGAAAAAGTACGATTCCTACTTGTGAGCGCACACACAGACATGTACACACATAAATATTATAAATAAACTATGTTTCACATTAGCATATACGAGCTGCCTCTCTCTCTCTCTCTCACTCTCTCTCTCTCTCTCTCCTTCTCTCTCACATGCACACAGGTACACTATTACAGATTGTTGTTATTTATGACACAAATTCTGTCGCACAGACACGCAGGTAAACATATACGCAAACATACATACAAACGCAAGTATGTGTGTGTATGCATGTGTGCATGAATGTATGGGTGTAAGTATTTATATGTGTGTGTGTGTGTGTGTGTGTGTGTGAGTGCGCGCGTGTATAATGCCAAAATTATTAAAAAAATACAATTTCTGGCAAGTTTTTCTTTGAATTTGAACAACTTAGTAGAAGATATGCCGCTTTATATACAGGCATATCGCTCTGTAAACACACACACACACACACACACACACACACACACACACACACACACACACACACACACACACACACACA
>NC_068987.1:54110767-54114393 GCF_001194135.2 Octopus bimaculoides | reverse complement strand
GTAATAATAATCCTTTCTGCTGTAGCCACAAAGCCTGAAATTTTAGGGGAGGGGACCAGTCGATTCCTTACTTTATCGAACCCGAAAGGATGAAAGGTAAAGTCGACTTCGACGGAATTTGAACTCAGAATGTAAAGACGTACAAAGTACCGCTAAGCATTCTGCCCGGCATGCTAACGATTCTGCGAGCTCGCCGCTTTTGACATTATTATTACCTCCACCTTAGCGAAAGCGGAGGTGTTGTTTCAGTCGTGTTTGCTTGTTTGTCCGTGGACAAGATATCTCAAGAACCGCTGAATGGATTTGGATGAAACTTTCAGGGATGTTTGGCCTCCTAACTGGCACGAACTGATTATATTTTGGGATCGATCCGGTATCGGACAAGGATTCTTGATTATATTTCCGTTTTTTTAAACTTAATTTTTGAGAGGGGTCGGGTTCATTTTTAGTATTCTCGTTTGTGAGAGCAGTCGAGTTTATTTAAGATATTCTCATTTTAAAAATCATCTCTAGCTAATCGTTGAGAAGACGTTGGTGTTGCTTTGTCGGAAGTTTGCGCTCTCTGAGTGCACTTGTTTTTTATTATTATTATTATTATTATTATTATTATTATTATTATTATTATTATTATTATTAACGTAATATAAATAAAACGTGATGTTTTGGTCCGTGACTTTTGGCCGACTATGTACACATACATATGCACACTCTATGTGCATACAATAATAGATTGATGTATATACGCCATTACGCACATGTATTTATCTCTGTATATATGCATTAATCCCCTATTGTATAAGCCTGTAAACATATATACACCAATGCTCATCTCAATATGTCTCTGATAGATTTCACGTCAGTTTTCACAATGCCTGTTGCAAGTGTTCGTTCAACGGAACTATTTGTTCATTTTATTGTAGTTTAGTCGAGCATTCCATAGATACTTCTAGCCTTCCCTGGACGGCGTCTACACGCACACTCAGTCACAGAGTGTGTATCAAAGAAGGCCTTATTGAATTTCATGAGGTTTTAACCGACTCACAACTGTAGTGAAATATACTTAATCGAGGTGAACATAGTAAAATCAAACCTAAAACATTATCACGAATTTAACTTTTTAATCATTTGTCCATGACCATGCACTAAATGATGCACACGAATGCTAAAATTGCATACATTGATTATTATAGTCTTTTGGTAGTATGCAAAGACACATATGATCGACAAATAAAGTTCTGGAGTTGATTCTTCTTTTTCTTCAAACATTAAGCACAGATTTAGCTGATAAAATGTGACGTTGCAGTATTTCAGGAGTTATTTATTCATGTGGTGACATTTAGACAATAACTGTGATTTGATATTTAGACTGTTTGCAGATTTATAATTTTTTTCTGCTAGCATGAGGTTCTTTTCAACAATTTAACACGTCTCTGTATAACGTTTGTTTTTTTGAAATCAATAGCGTATTCTTTCAACCTCTAAAAGAAGAAGCATAATCAAAGTAGCGTTGTTTAAATTTGATTTCATAATATTTAGTTGTAACATATATATATTAACGTTTATTAAAATTTTATACATTTATGTATTTCTATATCTTTTACAGTTTATATATTATTTTGCATATTTTGCTATGTTCTTTTAACCTTAACCACACAAGGGAAATAACTTTTCTCCCAAAAGCAAAATTAATTTAGAGTTTATTTTAGAACCAGACTGCACTATTGTATTCTACAAATACCATAACATATATTTCATGATCGATATCTATTGGTCATGAAACATGATTATATGAATAATTATATCAATAATGCATTATTATAAACAGACTATATCGTACATATGTTTCATCCATTGTATTCAACACTGTAGCTTTTCATGTAAGCAAATAATATTTGTATACATCTGTGCCTTGTATTAAGTGCTACAAAATCATATAATAAACACATCATATGACTTATAGCATAGTGCATAGTAAAACAACGAGGTTCCCTATAGCATAAAAGCATTATACGTTACTGAATTCAAAGACAAGATCACATCTGTCTCTAGCTCCATCGTCCAACATTTTTCTATCATACTCTGTGCAGAACACTTATGATGTATTATCTTTAAGAGACTATATAAAATTAGTATTATCCAGGCTATAACCTCATAACGTGCATTTGAAAGCTCCTATACGGTTATCGGCTGCCATATACCATAATGTTTGTTGTTTGTCCCTTCTCGAACCATGCTTGGCTCATAAGGGTCGGTTTCCCGGTTTCATTGGTGTATAGGTTCTCCACCTGGACGGTGAGAGCAGGTGAGCTGCTAGAGACAAGAAGAGAGAGTGAGAGAAAGTTGTTGCGAAAGAGTCAGCAGAAGTTCGCTATTACCTTCTACTGGAGTCGTGTTTCGCTCTGTTCTGCTGGAGTCGTGTTTAGATTAGGTGTTTCGCTCATAAACACACACACCGCCCGGTCTGAGATTCGAAGCCGCGATCTCTCGACCGCAAGTCCGCTGCTCTAACCACTAGGCCATGGTGACTCCACTTATGCTATAATACAGCAGGGCTATTCCTTTTACTGGATATACATGCGGAACTCATAAACCAAGAAAATGGAATAAACAGGTTTTAATTACAAAACCCAACAACTGTTTCTGTGCAGTGGTAACAGCTGTGAGTTGCTATGTCTTTCATATCATACTGTTATATAAACTATATTATGAATAATTTTATAAATAATTCATAAATAATTACATAAATAAATAAAATCCAGCAGCAGCTATGTGCCAGCATGTCCTCTGGTGAATTGTCTTGATAACACTGCTATCAAAGCAACTCACCTGAGGACGTGCCGGTCACAGCTTGTGTTGGATCATGCTTATTTATGTAACTGTTTATAAAATAATTTATGTAAGAGTATGATATGGAAACTCAGCAAGTAACAGCTGTTATTACTGAACAGAAACAATTGTTGGGTTTTGTAATCAAAACCTGTTCATTCCATCTTCTTAGTTTATATATAGATATAAATAGATAGGTGTGTGTGTGTGTGCGCGCGCGCGCCTACTGTTGTATTGAATACTAAATTTTCGTTGGTGCAAACATCTTTTTTTTTTTAATTTGAACTCGTCAACCTGTTATATACATACATTGCAGTAATTAGTTTTATCTGACAGGTATGCGATGCACTATGTGACTCTCACCAGGGAGAGCACATCGTTATTTCTCACTCTTGAATCGTTGTTTACAAATTATAAAATTTAATGTTATTTATATGAAAAATAAAAGAAAATATAAAAGAGCTATTAGTTCCTATCTATTTACTAAAATGGCGCTGAGACAAATAATCGAGTATTCAATTTTTTTTTTTTTTAGTTTTATATTCGGTATTTCAAGGTCTGTTGGGATCGATCCCCTTTATTTTTGATCACCAATAAACGTTTCATAGTATTTATCAACTAGGGAGTGAAATCTAATGCAAGTGAAGGAAGAAGGCTCTTTGTAGTTCCTCCACATGCGAGAAATAGCAGTCACATTTCCCTCCAATCATATTCAACTGTATTAAAATATAGAGAGAAACATATCGATAACAATTCTTGATATCATTTCAAAAACGAGGCACTAAAGGGAGGGATGTCTT
>NC_068987.1:54105217-54110483 GCF_001194135.2 Octopus bimaculoides | reverse complement strand
AATGTCGGACGAAATGCCGCTAAGCATTTTGTTCGGTGTGCTAACAATTCCGCCAGATTGCCGCGTTACTCTCTCTGTCTCTGTTTCTTTCTCGCTCTCTTTCTCCCTCTCCCCCCTCTCTCTCTCTCTCTCTCCCTCTCCCTCTCTCTCTCTCTCTCTCTCTCTCTATATATATATATATATATATATATATATATATTACCTATCGTTATCAAGATTTGGTTAAAAGGAGGCCTGCTGTTTGTGAAATATCTCTTTATGTGGGCGTATATTAAGATTGCAAAGGTATGCCTGTATAAAAATGTGTGTGTGTGTGTGTGTGTGAACAGTCAGTCAGAATGTGTGCGTGTGAATGTGTGCTGATTTTTTTTATCACTGAGTGACTCAGTATACACTCACATAAGCTTACACGATAAGTATGTATATGCCTACGTGTATATATGTATTCGTGTACGCAACTATGCGTATGTGTGTGTGTGCATGTGTAAGAGATAATGTACGCTTTATCACATGATAAAGACAGCTTGTCTTAAGCACTAAAGGGTGGCACAGATATGTATACACACCACTCTCCACCTCTCCCATACCCCGTTGCTATAACTCTTGCTTCTATTCCCACTGCTACCGTCACAAGTAACAGCAGCAGCAGCACTACCACCACCACCAACACCACTACCACCACTACCACGACCACCATCAGCATCATCACCTCTGTTACCATAAATCCCACCACCTAACTATGCTTGCTATATTCATCTTCATCATCTAAGGTTCCATCATTATCAGCGCAATTCTTGAAACTACCTACATCCTCCCCCCTCCCTCCTCTTCATCACCATCATCATCATCTTAATCGAAAGTACTATCACCACCACTACACCAAAACCATCACTGCTAGCTAACACACTCACCAGTGTGTCTTTACGTGGTCAATGAACTTGATAGAAATAGTAGCCAAATTTCTTTTCAATCTACATTTTGCTCTCTTGAAAAGGACACTTTAAAACAGAGGTACTGTGTTTCTCAACCCTTTTTTTTTTTACCTATGGATCCCTTTGATTGCTATTTTACTCTATTGGGCTCTCCCTCACACCTATTCAATGTTTCAAAAAGCCCTATTATATTATTATAATTAAATATTTTTAGGAATTGTATAAAAAAACATATTTTGTGTATTTTTTTTAAATAGAGCCAATTTATTGCACGTAAATTCTAACATCAAAATCTTATATGGACCCCCAAGGGTCATGTAAATCATGGGTGAGAACCACTGCTTTAGAATCTAAAATCTCCTCAACCGGGGTCCATATAGTTCTAGGGGATTCATATAAGATTTTCTTGTTAAAATGTATGCTCAATAAATTGGTTCTACTTCTAAAAATATTCAAAATATTTCAACAATTTCTTTTATACAATTCCTGATAATATTCAATTATTAGAATATAACAGGGTTTTATTGAAACATCGAATGGCCAAGGTGGTCAGGCAGTAGAATAAAACAGGAATCAAAGAGTCCGTAGGTAAAATAATGGTTGAGAACCTCTGCTTTAGATAACGTTGTTCTTTAAATGCTAAGCCTGTAAAACAAATGGGATGGTCATGGCGGATTTAAATTTGATCGTTGGTGTACTCGGTCGACGCTGACCTTGGGCTAAACAGCAACTTTATCTCTCCATCATCAATATCATTGCATTTAGCCTCACCATCACCAATACAGTTCTCACCTCTATCCACACTCATTCGTCGTCACCATCATTGCTACCATTATTACTACCACCATAACCCTTAACATCATCATCACCACCGCCGCCATCACCACCACCACCACCATCACCTTCACTACTATTCCTACAACTTTTATAACCACCACCACCACCACCACTGCCACCACCACGTTCACTACTATTCCTACAACTTTTATACTATCAGCACCACCGCTGCCACCACTGCCACCACAACCACTATCCTCTTTCCTACCCCCACCACATTCACTACTGCTATCACTGCAATCTTTACGAGCACCACCAGCACCACCACCACCACCACCACCACCAGAAAGAACATATTTTCGTTGAGGAACGAAGAGGATAGGATGGATACTGATGAAGCACAACAAATTGAGAAGGGGAGAAAAACTGAGACAGCGCCAGAGGGAGAGAGAGGGAGAAGGAGGAGTGGGGCTCATAGAAAAAGCTAAAGAACGACAAGGAGAAAGGGTAATCGTATGGGAAGAGTGAGTGAGAAAGAAAGAAAAAATGATGAAGTTACTGTGTGTGCTGCTTCTTTCTGAAGCTCGTAATGATGGTGGTAGACGTGAAGTGGGAGGTGTATCTGCTGGTGGTAGCGTTATTACTAATGTGAGTAGTTGCAATGCCGAGGCCTAAAATTTGAGGCCTTGTGCCTGTAATAGAAAACATTACGATGGCTGTGACGGTAGCGGATGTAGTGATAATGAGGTTGCTGTTGTCGATCTGACCTATGTTCAAAGGCATTCCTCCTGTGGCCGTTTAGCCTTCTTTTTTTGCTTTATAAGACTACATCATCTAACGTTTCATTTACTTTAACAAGACGCTATGGTGTAATTTGAGGCTGGTTTGGTTGTTATTTCTATTATGTCAAGCAACCAGGTAGAGTTTCCCTTATTGGCTCATAACATTTCTGTTGGTGGTTACCCCGCCTACCACAATCCCGGTGAACCTGGATTAAGCAGACCTATGATTCCAACCATGATTCCACATATTTTAGGTACACTGCACCCAGAAAGTATTATTCTTATCCTATTTTGCCTAATACATAAAAAAAGGGGTATTTAGCTATTTAGCTGCTGTTCCTCTCGATAGCAGTAATAGTGGTGGTGTTACTATTTAACCCTAGGTCAGCCCTGCTTATGAAGACCTGTGGTCAAAGTTATCCCAGACGTGGCTGTCCTGTCTTTTTCATAAGTAAGCAACAATAACAAGCGTTAGTAATTACCTAATAAATTATTAATACCCTTATAGTGTTGTGTCTACTTATAGTATGATAGTATTAGAGCAGAGGTATGCAACATTTTTCATTGGCGGGCCACTTTCGAACATTGGAACAACAATTGGGGCCAGTCACCGTCAAAAATATGTTATCCAATGGCAACTAGTGTATTGAGTCATGAATATATTTTTAAACAACAAAGACAAATAAAATAAAGTTTAGTTTTATTTATGTGAGACTTGCTATTTTAGGTTTTTGTACAATTTATCAATGTCCGCTTTGACTGATGTGGTAGCAACTCGAAGCTGATTGGTCAGATGTTCATCTATGAGCTGACTTCGGTATCTGTTTCTAGTAAATTTCGTTCTTGAGAAGAACTGCTCACAACATGTGCTGCCAAAAAGGGGGATGTCATTTTCCTAGCATGTTGCTCCAAATTTGGATGCGTACATAATTTTTGTAGCAAGTTACCAAGTCATTGCTATTATATGCTCTTCTCAAGTCTATATCAAACTAAATTAATTAGCTCCGTTTGACACCAGTCAGGATTGTCCTCAGGTGCCATGTCAAATGGATGAGAAAACTCAGTTTCACATTTCCTGAAATCAGCAAATCTGCTTGTAAATTCAGCACATAACTTGCCAACACTTTCAGCAATTGGAACAATCTAAATCTAGCATTTCTGCTTTTCTGTGAGCTAAACTGGGAAAATGAGTGGGTGTTGTTCTACTCAGCTGAATCTGAAAAAGTCGTAGTTTCTCTTCAAAGGAAAAAAGTGTACAAACATCATGTTCACCAGCTGACTTTTACCTTGTAGTTTCACATTTAAATCTGAAAGATATTGTGTTATGTCAGTTAGGAGAGCAACGTCATTTAACTAGTCATCATCATTTAAATAAGGAACATTTTGTTGCTTATTTATCATGAATGATCCAATTTTCTTTCTTAGACTCCAAAATCTTTTCAAAGTAGCAGCTCTACTGAGCCAACGCACTGCAGAGAATTACACAATATCAGGATAATCCGAGTAAAGTTCTTCTAAGAAGGCCTTAAATTGCCGATGATTTAGTCCTCAAGAACGAATGTAATTTACACATTGAACAACATTTTTCATAACATCAGTAAAGCCGAGTATTTTTCTGCACAAGCTTTTTCTGGTGTATAATGCTGTGATTCACCACAACCTCTTGCGAACAGATGGTATTCAAATATTTCTTGGTTATACCTGCCAATAATTCTACCTGTCATTGAGGGTACCCCATCAGTTGTCAGGCCACATAGTTTAGGAGAGTCAACAGGCAGCCTGTTGTATACCCCTGTATTAAAGAATATATTTGTAGACCTATAAATATATTTATAGGCAACACTTTATGTATGGACAGAGGTACACACCTTGTCAGTATACACATTGTCTTCATGCACAGTAAAACGAAATCAGCCAAACTAGTTTCACTCCTGGTATAGGATTTCATCAAACAAGAGGTTTATATCTACCCGTACATATTGTTTTGGCTAAATCACGTCTGTGATTTATGAATCGAGCTAGCTTTCACGAATATGTTTTAAATGCATATTGGGCCATCTAATTTTATTAATGGGTTTTTATCTCTGTAGACATATACAGAAAGCATTCGCAAGCTGAAAAATATATAATATAGTACAGTATACATGAAATGGATAATAGGCCGCTAGCAAGTTAAGATGGCATCGCAGTTGTTGGCTATAAAAAGAAACAAAAAGCAAGCAAGAATCAAACAAAACGCAACATTGTCATCATTAATTTACACCGTTAATAAGACCAACCAATAAGTGGCCATGGTCGGGCCTCAACTAGGTAACTCGACCTGCTAGGAATAAAGCCAAATCACCTTCAACTCATTTGTTTATTTTTTCTGAGGCGGTGGGATGTGATTTAAGGATGAATTGGTTGTTACTGTTAGCAAATCGAGTGATATGTTTGTGCTATAATGTCACTACTGTTTGTACTACTGCTACTGTTGAATGTAAGCGAGATTTAGTAGAGTAACAGATGGGAGAAAGACAAAAGGCTTAATTAACTGGAGAAAGGCAAGCATGCGAAATCTCTTTTGGTCTTTCGTTTTCATTCAAGCAGACAAGAATGACTGACCTGCCAATATTATTCAAACTATGATTCAATAACTGCGAATATTATTTACATGAAATTATTGGCATCGAACTAACAACATTGCAACACACGCACGCACGCACGCACACACACACACACACACACACACACACACACACACACACACACACACACACACACACACACACACAC
>NC_068987.1:54101275-54104479 GCF_001194135.2 Octopus bimaculoides | reverse complement strand
TTAATTATATATAAAGGGCATTAACTGTGTATTAATGCCTCACGCGTGAGGCATTAATACACAGTTAATGCCCTTTATATATAATTAAATATCTCTATGAAGAAACGATGAATTTTTTTCATTACGAAATTTTTCGTTATTTTCTCATTATGAGGTTTTTTTCACGCTGACTACTTGATAAATTCTTATAAAGAATTTATCCTATATTATATTATATATATGTATATATATATATATATGTATATATAGTGTGAGTGTGTGTATATTTTCGAGCGAGATCGTTGCCAGTGCCTCTGGACTGGCTCTTGTGCAGGTGGCACATAAAATACACCAATTTGACGCGTGGCCATTGCCAGTACCACCTGACTGGCCTTCGTAGGATTTTCGAGCGAGATCGTTGCCAGTGCTCCTGGACTGGCTCTTGTGCGGGTGACACGTAAAAGCACCCACTACACTCTCTGAGTGATTGGCGTCAGAAACTCTGCCAAATCAAATTGGAGCCTGGTGTTGCCATCCGGTTTCACTAGTCCTCAGTCAAATCGTCCAACCCATGCTAGCATGGAAAGCGGACGTTAAACGATGATGATGATGATATATATATATATATAAAATGTATTCTTCGTGTGTGAAGAATAAACAGATGTTTGTGAGTGGAAAGTGTAAACATATGTAAACACATCCTGTTATTCTCTTCGCGAAGCGAACAGATTGTATTTTCCTTTGCTTACATTCTATAGTGTAGGCGTTAAAAAGCTGTCGTTTAGCTATATTAAATTTTTCTTTATTTACCTATGCATAATATTCTATCTATCTATCTATCTCTGTCTGTCTGCCTGTCTGTCTTATAAATGCATGCATATAACACATGAATATATATTTTTACATTAATACGTGCTTATACGCTATATGCATTTGCAAAGAAAGATAAAAATAGACAGATAGCGATTTTAATTAAAGAAGTGTTTAGCGCAATTTGTGGTAGATATTTTAAAGCTATTCACTAAAGTACTGTGTGTTAGTTTATTATGAAACATCGGCTCTAGTATGGGATTTGGGGAGACAAGAAGGACATTTGGACAATGTCTTTGATTTTTGTACACTATATATGGACCTTTGTGATTTGACGGGCAACATTTTTTTATGTAGTGTTTTTGGTACCGAAACACTTTCAAACTTCGTATACTTGTATATTTTGTGGTATAGAACAGATAATAAATTTTGTATTCGAAGTTATTTCACGGTAAAAATTGTCTTATTTCGATAATTTCAACTAATCACTGACGTCTATTCAGTTGAAAACAGTAAGTGCTGTAACGGTGTATATGGTATTAATCCCCGTTAGTTCTGACATTTCCGATTAACTAGACTGTTCGTAAACAAAGGGGAAAAAGCCATCAAAATACTTGAATATTGCCTGCACTTGTTATTGAGCTACCAGAATTATTAATGCACCTCCACCAAGTGCTTCATTTCCTAGAAATAGCAGCCAAATCTTCTTCAAATCAAACTCCAGTTTAGGGTTAGGGTTCGGGTTTTAGGGTTAGGGTTAGGGTTATGAGTGAGGTTATGGGGAAAATATACACACACAGATACGCACAGCGTAATTTATTATATAAACAATATATGCGTATAAATCACGATTAAACCGGATGAAATATGTCACAGGGAATAACTTTTATGACCGGCAGGCACTGACTGTATTCAGCTGAATAGACGTCAGTGATTGGTTGAAATTACAGAAATACGACAACTTTAACATGAAATAACTTGCGATGTACAATTTTTTGTTAAGAAGGCTAAGAGAAAAAGTTGTTTTGCATGACACATTCTACCAGTGTCCCAAGTTTGAAAGTGTTTCGTTAAGAAAACAAGTGTTGCCCGTCAAATCACAAAGATCCCTATATATTAATTTAGATTTAAAATTAAGATGGGAATATTTAAATTAATAGAGTTAGTGAATGTGTTTCAATTAAACATATAGAGGACTTCATGTTTAATGAGTTAAGTTAAGCTTGTTTTAAAATAATGCATACGTTTCCTTAGCGAGTAAAGTATTCAGGCAAGTCAGAGGCATTCCTATGGTGGATATTCGTTGTTATTTGTTAACCAACATATACTTCACCTCATCTGAAGTGAATTTTCTTATAGGTTTATAGCAAAGAAAATTAGACAGATCCTTAGCTGTTGTAGATAATTAGTTGGTATTTCCGTTCCAAATTATAGCTTCCTTGAATATTTATAATTTGAAATTTTCTCAGGCGTTTTGAAGCTAGTAGGATTGGTAAGGATGCTAATAATATTACTTATGTGAAGCGTTTCGGTTCAAATTTGTAAATGATAGAGTTTGTAAGGTGTACAATAAGACTAGCGAGTTTAATTTTCAAGCAGCAACACCTTAGGCTGATAATTGTACGCTTTTGATGTTTGCTGCACAAATAGTAAGATTTGGAAAAGTAACTAATCGGAAAGAACTACTGTTTACTAATAAACTTATTGGGTATAAAATTAGGCAAAATTTTAATGTTAAATGATTTAGCAGGCAATTCAATTGTAGCTTCGGTTAACACAATGACCTTTTAAATATATTCAGTGTTGTAGCAAATGTGAAATTGAGATGCAAACTTGAAGCTTTGAGTGATATTGTTACTGTTTAAACTTAAGAACGTTGACTTATTGGTTAGAATGTTTCATTAGCTTGTTTATATAGATTGATGTTTCTGGTGAAGAAGTATACATAAATTATACAAACACACCAAACCTTCACAAACAGGCAAAGGCAAATCAGGAAGAGAGTGTTAGTGGTGATGCCACAAATTTGAACAGAATTTTGAAGATCTGCCAAACTGTCTTTAAAGCCCAAGTGCTTGACCTTCAGAATTTAATGTTAAGAATTAAAATTTAGGAAAACGTCAGTTATAATAGTAGTAGGAATGAACACTTGATCGTAATCCAAATGTTAGTAAAGTACTCAATGAAGAATGTGAAACAATCCAGTTACAGTTCGGTGATATGGTGGATCACCGACATTCGACAATGAAGATTTAGTTGTTTGATCGACAAAATTACCTGTTCCTGAATTAACGTATAAATGGGTGAGCAGTCCATAGACACACGTTTCCTTAAAGTAATTCTCAAGTAGAATGAGCTTGACACATACACACACACACACACACACACACACACACACACACACACACACACACA
>NC_068987.1:54100508-54100938 GCF_001194135.2 Octopus bimaculoides | reverse complement strand
TATATATATATATATATATATATATATATGTATGTATGTATATGCATATATGGGTACAGGACATCACCTATGGTTCAAACAACATGAAATACGTAAACAACAAATACACAAACGAGAAAAAATGGAGAACAAGACAAGTAAACACAGAGAAAGGACCCTTCATTAGCTGTCGGCTGTCTATCTACTACTCATTTCGAGCATTCAACGACAATGTGAGTCTTCAAAGACAGTTGCTCCCATAAATTCTAAAATAAAATTTAGGATTTATGGAGGGTCAATGTTGGGAACAAAAACATGACAATGGAGACATACAAGGAATATAGGATCTATTTTAAAACGGGGGCGCCAGTTTTCATTTATGTTTTACGTAGTGTTTTTGGTACGGAAAGACTTTCAAACTTCGTATACTTATCTATTTTGTGTTATAGAA
>NC_068987.1:54093874-54100498 GCF_001194135.2 Octopus bimaculoides | reverse complement strand
TATATATATATATATATATATATGGAACACTTAGTAACTGGGAAGGGGACTTTAATAAAGAAAAAAAATTATTCATAGAAAAAACAAGCAAACAAAAAACATCTATCCCCCGAAACACAGAAGAAGCGTCTGTTTATGATCAGTCGCTAGATAGATATCTTCTTTTGCAACTAAGTTCTTGTTGCTTTGGGAACAACCTTGTTTCTCTGAAAGTTGAACTGGAAGCTAAAAAAATAAAAGAAAAGAAAATAAAAAAGAAAACGAGACAGAAGAATGTCTGACATTATCTAGTTTCTGAACCCGTTTTTACTCCTACCCTGCTCAATGCACCACATAACATTACTGTTGCCATAACATTCCGTTTCGCCAAACGTAATCTAAAATAGTAAGTGGTAATATCGATGTTACCATTCTCAGTACAGCATCTGTTATCTTTTATTTGTTGTGGGTCATTGGACTGCGGCCACGCAGGGTCGCGACCTTAAAGGTTTTAGCCAAACAAATTGATCACGGTACTTATCTTTTATCTTAAGTCTGGTACTAATTTTATCGGTCTCTTTTTGCTGAACCGCTAGATTACTGGGACGTAAACAAACTAACTACGGTTGTCAAGCTGTGGTGGGGAGAAACAAATACACGCATACACATTTTGTTTGTGCGTGTGTGTGTGTGTGTGTGTGTGTGTGTGTGTGTGTGTGTGTGTGTGTGTGTGTGTGTGTGTGTGTGTATACATATACACAATGTACTTTTTTCCGTTTCTGACTACTAGATCAATTCACAAAGCTTTGGTCACCGCGGTGACCAAGGTTCTCTGCAGTAGGACTGAAACCGGAATCATGTGACTGGGAAGCAAACCTCTTACTACACAGTCACGTTTCCGTCCATGTATGTTAAGGAATTTTAATTAATTAGAATGATATCTGTTGTGGGAAGGAGAAAAAAAATCATAAGTTTAATGAGCATTCCTGGAGTTTTGATTACTTAAAAATTAATGAAAAAGAAAATGTTTTAATGTAGTGTGACAAGATTTTGATCATGGGAATACTGCATCTTGGCTGGATGGTTAAAAAACAAAAATTACAAATGAACTACGATGTGCTTGCGGGTTCACTTGGGGTGCAAAAAATAGCAACTAAAACTTTTAAATTACGCTTCTTCCTCTTAAAATCAGTAATGTCACATTTGATAATCTAGCACGTGACCTGATGTAGAAAAAAGAAAAGAAGATAGTCACGTTTGGAATGTTTCTAATCAGAGGTCTGTTAGTTCTGGAATGATTTGGGGCTAGACAACAAGAACGACAATAAGAGCAACAAGAAATTAGTTATCTCACCGATAATACATACCACCCCGTTCGTAAGGCATGACTCATAACTACCATACGTACATATAGAATAAATAAAATATCAACACCTTAATGATAATCATCCGCTATCCTCCTGCTTTCTTACCCCACTTGGAATATCACCCCCTACAACCACCAGCACCACAACTACCATTACCATCAGCGCCAGCATCGACACCAATACTGCCACTGCCATCATCATTTTTGATACCACTGGAATCAGAATCCCTGTTATCATCACCACCAACGCCAACATCGCTATCACCAGAACCGTAAATCTCCTAGCTTCCACCACCACTACCACCACTACCACCACCATTGTCAATATCGAGGTTATTCTGTATCAGTTGCAGCATGTATTTGTCTAATTGTATGTATGTATGTGTGGCTATTTGCTGGAATGTGTGCATATGTCGGTAGAAATGTGTGCGTACACAAACTCACACACATGCACACTCACACAATCACAAACACACACACACATATACAGCCGTTTGTCATTTCATCTATAACCCACCAACCTATGTGCAAAGATGTGTGCATATATATATATGTGTGTGTGTGTGTGTGTGTGTGTGTCTGTGTGTGTGTGTGTGTGTGAAAAAGTGTCTTGTTTTAGTTTCTTTGATTTTTCATTTACTTTCTTTTAATTTTCTCCTGAATTTACACTTATTTGGAATAAAGACTTTCTTTCTTTCTTTCTTTCTTTCTTTCTCTCTCACTCACTCACTCTCTCTCTCTAACCATCTCTCTCTCTCTAACCATCTCTCTCTCTCTAACCATCTCTCTCTCTCTCTCTCTATTGATATATATATATATATATATATATATATATATATATATATATATATATATATATATATATATATATATATATATATACATATATAAACATATATATCGGACAACCATCCTTTTACTTCTCTCTTTATAATCTTTGTTAATGTTTCTTCGTCTTCATCTGTCTTCCTCTATTTTCCTGTCTGCCTGTCTCTCTATCTCGCTTTCTCTTTCTCTCTCTTTCGTTTTCTCTCTCGTTTCCTTTCTCTTTCTCTGTCTCTCTTTCTCTCTCATTCCCTTTTGTGGTCCAAGTTCGCCTTCCCCTTTGCACAGTACACTTTCATTTTCTTTTGTCTTCATGTTTCACCAATCAGCTATTTAAACTTGGCTACCAATTTAAGCATATATATGTTTTTTTCATTTTAAAACCACTCCATCTGACGGCTGCTTGAAGCAGTTAACAATTCTTATTCACCCTGTCTTTAATCTCAGGATATTCGAAGGAAATTACAAAAAATCTAATATAGACAACAGCTATTTATGATACGAAGCCTCTGTACATTCTAAAGGCGAGTCTAAAGGGATTTAACATTACTCATTGCCAATAATATGACACAAATAAATGTGAAGATCATGTTTTAGGTGATATTTTACTGATAATAAAAGAAATATAAATATTTATTATGTGACATAGTTCAAACTTTTATTTCCAAGAAATTCAGAAAACCTCTTTTGAGCAGGCAAAAGGCCAACTGTTGATTCTTTAAATAGGCGTGAGGCCAAGGCTTGAGTTGAATCGCTGCTCGCATTATTTTATCGAATAAATAGTATATACTAGTGTTTCTAGTCGTTTGCAAAGTTACTATTGAACCCGAGAGATATATGTGACCGAGTAAATGGCTTATAATGTCCTTATTTGGGTTAAACTATGATTAACTACATTCTCACAAATATTTAATCAATGTTCTCAATTTACAGAATTATGCTTGATAAGATGTTTCACAATACAATCTGTTACAGCAACACCATCAGTTTTAGCGACAATATACTTAGCGTTCTCTTATTAACCAAAGAGAATTCAAAACTATCACTTAAATATATCATTAATTAATATACTATGTTTAACTTAACCCCTAAATTTAACATTCCATTCTACACTAACATTCCATTCTACACTAACGTTCCATTCTACACTAAATGTGATAGATCCTTCCTTACTATATCTGGCTCTTGCCAAATTGAAATTCAAGTCATCTAACGAGTCAAAAACACAATAAGTGGATGTTATCTTTATATAATGATAGCCGGTATAGTGAAAGAGCATGACTCAGGGTTAGAGCGTCGGGTTCACAATCATGCGGAAGTGAGTTTGATTCTTGACCGAGCTGTGTTTATTTCACGTTGCTCCAGTTCACTCAGCTGTAGAAATGAATTGCAATATCACCGATGCCATGTTGTATCGGCCTTTGCTACATCGGTGGCAGGGAAAGGGTAAACTTGGGCGTATTATGTCATATTTCCATAATCAACTTTGCGCAGACTTGTGTCTCGGAGGGAAACTTTCTAGGTGCCATCCCATGGTCCTTCATGACCGATGGGTGTCTTTGCCGTAGCCGACATAAATGTTGGTCGGTTAGTTGTTTAAATTCTCCGGTCACACATTACATCGTATAAAGAGTAGAAGAGTACTACAGAGAGAGTTAGCATAAGAGGTGTTAACACAATAACGCATGAGGTTTGGTGGCAGACAATGATAACTTTCTGAAAAATAGACATTCCATGCAGGAGATTGCTATTATATTGATAAAGCTACATAGTTATTGCTAATATATAAAAGTGAAATCTGGAAATTAGCATTCCATTCGTCATTTTGTATAAGCATAAAAATATTTGATAAAAGTTAGATTATAGTTATTGTATCATGTCATTTCCTGATATTACCCACAGCAGAAAAAAGTATACTTCCAAACTTAACTATTATGTGTCGGAGAATACTCTCGTGTTAAAAGAATTCTAGAAAATCAACGCAGTAAATGTATGTGCAAAACCTTGTGGCAAGACATTCGATGAGCAGCATATGTGCAGTCTACACAGGGCGGCCATTTTATATACGTGTGTTTCCTCTTGTCGAAGATTTGTTACGTATAAGGACGAGAGCAGACAATTTGAGTTAAACTACTGCAGATGGTAGACAAAACCAACGCTACGTCAATGACAGAAACCTCAATGTTTAATATACTGATGTAACTATATAGTTTTGTTCATTTGCAAAATTTTAGGAATTCAACAACTGAACAATAAACATCAAGTCCGTCTAACGTTGTATGTACCAAATGTTACTATTCCGGAATTGAATTGAAGGAAACATGCAGGGCACGTTATTCCTTTATCTTCCAACCCCAAGGGAGGAGGGCCTAATAACCTTTAATCACCTCTTTCCAACTCAGCCTCATGGACATTTTCATACCTCTAATTCCTTGCGACCTATTTCCATCACACTATTTAATATGTGATGGGATAAACAAGATAAATACACGCTAATCGTTATAAGATTGTCCTTTTCCGAATAATAAAATATATATAGGACCAGCACTTACTTTCGTCTCGCATGGTACAAAACCAACAAAAGAAGAATCTCTGAATTGTATCTTAGCCTATTACAGCTTTACATACGGAATAAGATTCTGCAGTACAAGATAACTTACTAATTCCACAGCACTGATAGTGCTGCTTCCAACATTAAGCTCTGAGGCATTACTTTTGTGAGCTCAAAGATACAATAAGGTGGTACTTTTCTCAGCTAAGAAAGAAACCTCTATGTCACTATGAGATCTGCGAGAAATAGGAGACAAATCTCCCTAACATGATGTGACTTGAGACAAATCTCAAAGCACGTCTTACTACCTTAAGAAAATGAGGAACATTTTACAACGTAATCCTGGGTTACAATCTGGCTTAAAGCAACTGTAAATATATCAACAGATAACAAAGAAAAAAAAAAGATGATCACAGCTGGAATATTTTTTGACCATAGATCTGGAGCCAAACAACACCAGCAACCTGCATAAATTTTGATCGACATAACCTTTGAGAGCTAAATGTCTCGGTCATTGACACACACACACACACACACACACACACGCACACGCACACGCACACACACGCACACGCACACGCACACACACACACACACACACACACAAAACATCGATGACAGGAAATGAATAATCGATACCTCGGTTGTTTGTACATTGCATTATTGGTCCAGCCTTCTCTGCTCTTCCAAGCCACTGAGTAATAAGATATCAGTTGCTAACCCAAGTTAAATCCTGCGCCAAACCAACTTATAAAATTAATTGGAAAGCGTTTATAGAACTGAATTAAATTTATGCTAGGGACTCTGTCAACGTTTTCATAATCTGGAAGACTGAAAGTTAAAACCAACCCTGTAATGTATGGTAAATGTTTAAACAGAGAATGTCTTCTTCAAATGCACAAATATAACAGAAAAATATACCTAGACTCCTCTTCCGGTTACTTGACCCAAGGACGATCAGTTTGTATATATTTAGACGCACACACACATATAGGCGCAAGCTGTGGCTGTGTGGTAAGAAGGTTGCTTCCAAACCACATAGTTCCGGGTTCAGTCCCACTGCGGGACACTTTGGGTAAATGTCTTCTACTATAGCCTCGGGTCAACCAAAGCCTTGTGGGTGGGTTTGGTGGATTGAAACTGAAAGAATTCTGTTGTATATGTATTTATTTAAGTGTATGTCTTTGCCTGTATTTGTTCCCCTCCCCACCACTTGACAACCGGTGGCGGTGTGCTTACGTTCCCGTAACTTAGCAAAAATGGCCGATGGAATAAGTATTAGGCTTACAAAGAATAAGTCAATAGGTCGATTTCTTCGACTAAAAATCCCTTTATTGCGGTGCTCCAGCATGACTGCAGTCAAATGATTGAAACAAGTAAAAGGATAAAAGTGTATATATATATATATATATATATTACTACAGCACTCCGTCCTTAACGTGAAAGTTGCTGAGCACTCCACAGATACGTGTACCCATAACGTAGTTCTCGGGAAGATTCAGCGTGATACAGTGTGACAAGGCTGGTCCTTTGAAGCACAGGTACAGCAGAAACAGGAAGAAAGAGTGAGAGAAAGTTGCGGTGAAAGAGTGCAGCAGGTTTCTCCACCACCCCCTGCCGGAGCCTCGTGGAGCTTTAAGTGTTTTCGTTCAATAAACACTCACAACGCCCGGTCTGGGATCCTATGACCGCGAGTTCGCTACCTTAACCACTAGGCCATTGCGCCTTAACACGAATACACACACACATATATAGTTGAAATTTATAGAAAAACAAAAGACGAAGACAGGTGTATAAACAACAAACACGTGTATTAGTTTAACGCTCGGAAAGATGAGAGAGTCTTTAACGTTTCGAGCCTACGCTCTTCAACAGAAAGGAACATGAGGAAATAAGCAGAGAG
>NC_068987.1:54090039-54093711 GCF_001194135.2 Octopus bimaculoides | reverse complement strand
CGGTCAATCATTTATATAACAAATGCCTATAAATGCAGACAAACATCTATACACATACAAACATATGTATTTTATATCTATATAACAAACAGAAACTAATACACATACACACACACACCTTCATACATAAATATATAAGCAGATATATGTGTGTGTGTTTGTGTGTATGTGTATAATAAAATAAATTATACACCCGCCTATATATATATATATATATATATATATATATCGTGTGTATATTATAAATTACACACACACTCACACACACATATATATGTAGTTGTCAGCAGAGTGGAAGAGAGGGGAGTTGACGTGTGTAAGGTGATCTGACGTGATCTAGAAATCTTGGAAAGGAATCAACTATTTCTAGAGGAATCGTGAGCAAACTACATACATAAATAACGACAACTTCATCATCACCATTATGATTAGCAGCAATCAGTAATACCTACATAAAACATTAGTAACAAAAGTAATAGCAATGGCAGCAAACATAAACCAAGCACCCCTTATTCATACTTAGAAGGGCTTAAAAGGGGGTACACGCACCTGCAAACTATGTTTCAGAAATAGGTCTCTCTTTCTAATTACCGAAGTACCATGAAATAGATACGTGTATGCGTTTGAGATACGTTTTGTTCACCTGGCTGCTTATTCGGTTGAAATCAAATACCTTCAGGTGAGATAGTTAGAACTGGCGCAGTGAGTAGCTATGTGTCTGCAGGGTAAAGTACATTTATGCGTGTGAGTGTGTGTGTGTGTGTGTGTGTGTGTGTGTGTGTGTGTGTGTGTGTGTGATCTCACTAGCCCAAATCCGCACGCAGTGCTGTCGACGCACGCACGCACACGCTCACACATGTATACACACACACATTTGTTATATATTTGTACATACAACAGAGACACATATTTGTACATACACATATGTATATGTGTGTTTTTATATATGAATTTACGTATATGCGTATATACCCATGTATTATGCTTATACATATGCATTTGTTAAATATATGCCTGAATATATGAATATATATGTGCATATAGATACATGTATATGCACATATATACATGCATATAATTTGTGTATGTGTGCGAGCGTGTGTGTATGTTTATAGATATAAGTACAGAAATAGGCTTTGATAGAAATTTATATGCGTCCATATAAATACATATATACATGTATGCATTTCCACGAAAATGAGGTTCTTTTCTACTTCGTGTCTTACTACCTGTCACTGTATATACCTATACGCGTGTATTTTTATCTTGACCCTGAACATCTGCCCTCATCACACTTTCCTAGTATTTCACTCTCACCCTCACCCGTTGTTTAATTATCCCACCCCCAACTTGAAAAAAATCTCTTCTTTTTACCCCACTACCATTCCACTCACCTCTTAGTAGCCTACCAGCACATTTTGTAGTGTACATGCATACATGATATACAAATTGACATGTACATATATACGTACATAACGTTCTTGAAACTGCTAAGATCAAGCAGGCAATGAATGCTACAAGAGTCGAATTCCAAATATATACATGCTTTTACCTCAACAGATATGGTTATGTTCCTAGCATTTTGTCTCTTCTTTTGCCATATTTCCTCTCTCCTTCCCTCTTTGTCCATTCTTTCTCTCTTACCTCCTCTCACCATGCTGGTTATATGTGAGCTCACTGTTTGTTTGCTGTCATCTATCTAACGCTGCGCCCCATCCCATGTATTTCAATCTTCGCTTTCATCACAGAATCCTCTCTCTTTCAACCCCCACTTTCTCCTTTTCTTTTTTACTCCCTTTCTTTCTCTTTCATTTCTTCCCTCCTTTCTCTCTCTCTCTCTCTCTCTCTCTCTCTCTCTCTCTCTGTCTATCTTTCCTTACCAAGAAGAGTTTGTCTATGTAGATGTATGTATATATGTAGAAGTATGTGCACGTATACTTTTAACTCTTGATTTAAAAGTGTTTGCCACACCGTGAAGGTTCATGTACGATTATATGCTGCATCAGTTATTTGATTGGAATGATTGCAATGAACATTACTGAACATCTTAGTTCTCATGTAGTCTGGTGAGCATAATGTCTACTTGGTTGCGGACAATATGCATGTAACAAACTTAATATATAACGGACATATACACATCGGCCATAACACGCAACCTATCAGCAGAATCCAGACTACGAATTCAATGGCCAGGTTTATTAAATTGTTTTATGAACTGCAACAGCTTGAGGTTTAGTACAGAAGTAGCTTCAGAAGTGGATCAACACGATCGCTTGAGCATGATGATGATGATGATGATGATAATTTCTACTACAGGCTGAAGGCCTGAAAATTTATGGAGGAACTCTGAACTGGTACTTATCGACCCTGAAAAAGATGGAAAGTAAAGTCAACCTGGGCGGTATTTGAACTGAGAACGTAAATAGGGGCGAAATGTCGCTGTGTATTTTGTCTGGTGCGCTAATGATTCTGTCCGCTCGCTCCTTAAAAACGAACAGCCTTAATCGGTTTTCAGACATTATTGGGTTCTGATCAGAGGTATCTGAATGACTTAGCCAATAATAATAATAATAATAATAATAATAATAATAATAATGATGATAGAACAATACACTGTGAAAAACCAAATATGGCACCCTAGTCATAATACCAACTTGAACATCCAGTTTGATGTCGCTTTAGGGCTTTGGGTGAGACTTGGAGTCAACTTGTACAAATACAAAGCAAAAACCAAACATATAATAATAATAATAATAATAATAATAATAATGATAATAATAACAACAACGACAACAACACCAATAATAATAATAATAAATGCCCTGATGCAATATCAGGCAGTGGCTTTCACGGCTTCTGATCTTAACTGATTGGAAGTGTCAACATGTATATGTTTTGTCTCGGTGTCTTTGTGTAAAAGATGGGCGACAACAAATATTCTACTCAATACCACAGATTTGCTTGTCAGTTGTTTAACTTTCACCTGTCGTGCTTGTCCCTTAGTGTCTGACGATATGAGCATCTCTGATCATGAGCAGGAGTAAGTGGGGAAGTGTCATAGACATGTGCTAAGAGGAATTCTTTAGGGTTTGAATAATTCACCTTTGGAAACATCGGTGTTTCGTTCATCATCCTTAAACAAATCTTATTCAGTTACCTTTTGAGCTGGATGGGCTACTCAACCTGAAGAAAATTCTAAATGGGCCTCACCTGCAAAGTCATGCGCTGTTTATCTTGATATGAGATCAACATGTCACGCTCATTGATTGTGATATACGTGCCTGGTATACCCTTATCAGGCGAGTAGTCATGATCGGTATAATGAGTTTCGTATATTTTGTACATCAGTGTTACTTTGATGGCATGCAATGCTTTCTCACTCAATAATAATAATATTAATGATAATAATGATGATGATGATGATGATGATGATGATGATGATTTCTTTTAATTTCTTCCTTTTAGAACATTTATGCATTCATATATTTTCCTCGCTAAGCTATACTAATACTAAACATAGGAATCAGTTTGTCAAATTCTGACAAACTATAACAGAGGAAGCAAAACATTGATAATTCAACTCGGAATTCTGGTTCTGTGCTAAAAAAAAAAAAGAGACAAAAGCAAGAAGAAAGCGGAGTGGGCGAGAGAGAGAGAGAGAGAGAGAGAGAG
>NC_068987.1:54086471-54089930 GCF_001194135.2 Octopus bimaculoides | reverse complement strand
AATAAGAATATACGATGACAGCTGAAAATGTTGAAAGATTGCCTCTCATTCTAACTACTCATTATTTGGTCGCATCATTTCAATACATATACATAGCTTGCATACATTTATGCTCCTATGTATGTATGTATGTATGTATGTATGTATGTATGTATGTATGTATGCATGCATGTATGTGAATATATATATATATATACATACATATATATATATATATATATATATATAATGTACCTTAGATAAATATATGCTTGTATACTTCATATATACATATATATATGTGTGTGTGTGTGTGTATGTATGTGTGTGTATGTATGTGTGTATGTGAGTGTGTGTGCGTGCGTGTGTAGGCATTGCCATATGTGCATTTTCTCTCCCCCTTTCGCATACGTAGGAATTAAATTTAAAGAAAATATTAGCATTATTCTTACCTCATACAATTTTAATATATTGCTCTCTCCCTCCCTCTCTCCCCCGTTCTCCCTCCTTCTATCTCTTCTCTCTCCAGCCATCCTCTTGGCCTGTCCTACGCCAACAAAATATGCGTCCTTGTGTGTCAGTATACAAGCACAAACATACTCAAATCTATACAAGTCTCTAACGAAAGCTTTTTTTTATTATTGTTAATAATGCTTCGCCAATTTTGAAAGCATTATTATTATTATTATAGCTATGCTGATTTTACGGGAGGTGGATTTGGCAGAAATGCAGCCCCCAGGGACAAGATGCATTGGAGTGCTTTGTTCTGTTTCGTTTTGATGCCAGTTCAAATCCTGTCAAGGTCGGCTTTGCCTCTCATTTTAGCGGGAAAATATAATCAATAAATCAGGACTTCGATGAGATTTAAATTCAGAAGTTAGAGAACCTTTGAGCATTCGTTCTTCACCTTAGTTCAGCCCGTCAACTCTTCTGGAACTGATAGAAACGAGAAACAAAGTGTATTGGATTATTTAGTTTGTGAATCTTAATCCCACCCCATTTGACTTCGCCTTTCAATCTTTTGGGGAGTGTAAAATAAAGATCAAAGTGGTACTGAGATAAGACCCCTAAATCTGTGGTATTGTGGTTAGTGCTGTGGGTTGGCAATATCATTAATGGAGTCGGGAGCATGTATTGCGGTATTTGTTTCAACTCTTTACCTTCTGGGCTCAAATTTTATTAGGGGCAACTTTGACTTTTATTCTTCCCGGGTCGATAAAGTAACCCACGAAGTATTGGGGTCTTTGGGGACGAGTGATCCCCTTCCCGTCTAAAATTCTAAACCGCATGACTTATTTGGAAGCAATTATTTTTGATCGCCAGAGACGTACAGACAAAATGTCAGGCGACATTCTGTGTCCTAGGGATCGGAAAAATAAAGTACCATTTGTTTGGTATCTTTGTTTCGTCTCAAGTTGCCTAAACTGAGCAGGCCTATGATGAAGGGCATTCCAGCCGTGATCATGCCACTTGTTTTGAAGTATGTTTAAGACCGATCATCCAATATGTCTTTTTTTTTTTTTCCAAAGAAATAATGTTTGATTTGATGGAGATATGACTCTTTCGTTAGCAGATCGAGGGACCAGGTAAATGCTCCTTCATTTTTGAGAGAACTGGGTTTGATACAAATAGGCCAGGGCTCTCCAACAAAATTTGAGATATGTTAATAAATAATATTATGTCAATGTCTCTTAACAGATATTCTCGCTTGCTTTTCTTTCTCACCCCCTCCTCTCTCGTTTTTCGCTCTCTCTCGTTTTTCGCTCTCTCTCGTTTCTTTCTCTCTATCTCTCTCAGACACTCATGTCATCTTTTCTCTTTTCTCTCTTCTCTCGCTTCTCCGCTTCACACACTCCGTAAAACTATCTTGCTGTATATACCTTTCACTCTGTTTCTTCCCCCCCACTCTCTACAAATATATAATATGTACGTGTATGCACATGTGTGTGTAAGTTTGTGTGTGTGTGTGTGTGTGTGTGTATATATATATATATATATATATATATATATATATATATACGTATATGTACATATATATATATATGTACATATATATATATACATGCATATGCATGTATACACGCACATACATTTCTCTCTCTCTCTCTCTCCCTCTCTCACTCTCAGCCAATCTGTTTCATTCTGCAACTTAATCCGCATTTACTCTCTTTCTCTCTCTCTCTCTCTCCTCTCCCTCTCTCATTTATACGACGCATTCTTACTCTTTCCCACCTTCTCACTGTCAATATCTGTCTGTTCGACTGACAGGCAGTCGGTTCTATCGCTCTTTTCATATAACTCTATTGACGTCATCGTTGACGTCACTTATTTCTTGAATAGCAAAGTAATGGCGATAAGAAATACATAGAAGAGCAAAGGAAAAGAATACGAGAACAAACAAATAAAAAACAACAACAACAACAAAAGAAAAAACAAAAAAGACAGAAGCAGAACTAAAGCAGAAAGTCTGAAAGGAAATTGTTGATTATACAAATCACCGTTAACTTTCCCTAACTAGCAGCTTACTGGGCGTTCGTTTATGTAGTTCATCTCGGCATTTTGGTTTACATATTTCAAAATCGGATTTTATAATCTTATTTAGCGTGGAACACTTTATTGCATCTTTCTTTCTTTCTTTCTTTCTTTCTTCACGCCCCCTCTTTCACCTGCAAAAACATATGGAATCCACAGCCTCGCAAAAGTGTGTGTGTGACTGTACAGTACGCGTAGCTGAGTGTATGCGTGTCTTGTTTGTATTACAATTTAAGTATGTGTGCGTATGCATATGTGTATCTAATCATGTGTATGTAAGCAGGTGTGTATGTATGTATGTATGTATGTATGTATGTATTATCGTGTCGGTAGTCATCTGTTGATTGTTGTTGGTGTCTAAACCAAATCTGATGTGTATACAACCCTAGAAGCAGTCACATATCTACTAAAGAGATGCTCTTAACTACAGATAATGTCCGCAACAGAGGCGGGAGAGTTCTGACGATGGCGGTGTTGTTGGCTGATGGCAGGCTTTGTGATTATTGCACAAAGTAGCAAACGCCTCACATATGAAATTTGATACAGGAAGAACTGATTTGTGAAACATAGATTGTCCTTTCCAAGCACTGCCCTACGTAATTAATAAATATATATATATATATATGTATATGTCTGTATGTATATATATATGTCTGTATATATATATATATATATATATATATATATATGCGAAAAATGCAAAATGAAGTTCTGAATATAAAATCTTGATAATAATTTAAGTACTAATATGGGAGTTTAAATTATATTTATTGGTTAGAAAATATAAATAAAATTTATTTATTATTTATTTTAATTAGAATTCAATACTTTTTTTAAAAATTTGTTGTGAAGTATTATGCTGCGAACAAAAACAAAAACAAAAATAAAAAAAATCAAACAAACGAATAAACAGCTATGCGCTAATGACGCATGTAGATTGTTATTGTT
>NC_068987.1:54080915-54086124 GCF_001194135.2 Octopus bimaculoides | reverse complement strand
ACAGGATATCCGAGTGAGAGGTCAGTGGTATACTTTCCGTTAGGTGTACAGGGTTCAGATACTGCCAACGCATTTAGCTCTCACCTGCGGACGTCTCCGGGGTTTACAAAGGTACTACAGAGTAAAATATCTCTCCGCCCCCTTAAAGAGTGCCAATGCTATAGAATTTGGTGAATTGTACGGTGAAACCTAGCATCGATTTAAATCCTCATGGCTATCTGCAGCAGACTAGGGTCCTGTCCAGAAGAGTACTTGTCTCTCGTTCACAGAAATAAGCGGCATATGAAGTTCAGAAAAAAAAAAACAAAAAAACAAAAAAAAAACGATTGTATAATTGTGTATTGGAATTATCATTGGGATGTACACAGCAGTGTAATTTAATTGTTTCAAAATCGATAAAATCGGTTGAAGCATCCCATTCTTTATTTTTTTATATTCTATTTTTTTTTGTTCTTAATATAATGGTAGCATTGCCTTAAGCCCATAGCTGCAAATGTTTCCAAGTGGATCTTGTCGAAGAAAAATGAAAGTGAAGTTGGGACGTAATAGCTTCCTTTACGTTTAACAGGTGTCTCAGACACCTAAAATACTTTGGCTCCGGAATACCTTGACCACTGAGGAAGTTGCAGGTTAAAAGAGTATCCAAGAGTCATGACCTAGATGCAGTCTGGGTCTTGAGAGGGTCAGGAGTTAAGGGTTGAAACTCTTGTATAAAGGTGGGGAGGGGGGGCCTTTACTTTGAAGAACTTCTGCTGTTCAGTTCTTTCTGGAGTTTCTCACTACCAGACTGAAGACTGCCCATAGCTTCTACATGCTGTCATTGAATCGAGCTCAGAGCAGTTGCTTATGATAAATATGGTTAATGTTCAGTTTAAACGTTTATAGATCAGTCGTGGCGTATGAACACAATCCAGTAGAAAGAAAGAAAAAAAAACCAAATCCTCCTCTGCCTCAGATCATTAATGGTAGTTATCAACTTTTCGCTTATTTAAAGAATTTATTATGACAATGAAGGTGTAATTTAAGTTATAAAATTTCACTTATCTAATAAATATCTAAATGACTCGTACTAAGACGTCTGATTCTAATTCAAGCAGAGAATAAACAATAATATCTATGCTACGTATCCACAGTCAGTCATTGTAATTTTTTCCTTTTTCATTGTATTATCTTGAAGCCATAGAGTATTGGTTATGGTCTCGAATATAGCTTGCTTTGTCAATAACTTCCAGTTAATTTGATAGCTGCTTAATCTGCAGTATATTAACTATTAAATCTTAGCTAATTGCTTTATGCCGAGTTTAGTAATATTTCAGTCATCTAATTTCAACCGATAGACTTAAATATTGCTTAATCAGTATTTAGCCAGTGGATACCAGCTAATTGATTTCAGTGGAACTAAATCAATAGTGTGTTAGCTATCGGATCTGAAGCAAATTAGGGTATTAGATTCCAGACACTGCTTCACCGTCTGGACTGCAGTGAACAATTGATTGTCTTGCTGGAAACTTGTAAGTAACGGCGCTATAGTTAATCAAAGACGATATAAAATGCACAAGTAAATATATTTGTAAAATCTATAACGAATTTGTTGTAGGTAGTAAATCTTGAAGAAATGAATTTTAGTCAAAGTTTGAATATACAGCTTGCCTTGTTAATAACTTCTAGTGAGTTGATTATTATTTCATTGACTGTGTTTTTAGCTGTTAAATCCTAGCTAACTACACTTAACTAACTTGAGTGTGGCTCAAACAGAAGTGCTTTCGTTGGTGAATTATAACCAATTGACTCGAGTGCAATTTAATCAGAAATGTACCTCAGCTAAATAGTTTTAAGAGCTTATTTATTAATGTATGTTTGTCAACTAGTTGGGGTACATACAGTTTAAGTATTAATGTATCCCATTCAACTTGTTCGAGTGCAGCTTAATCAGTAATGTAAGTCTGCCAATTGGATTGAGTGTAACTAAAACATTAATGTTGTTTTAGTAACTAAAATATTAATGTTTTAGTTAAGTGGTTCAAAAGAAAAAGAAAAAGAAAATAAAGAAAAATGAGTGCACCTTAATCAGCGATGTCTCTAATTTAATTGATATGAGTAAAAATTTATCAGTAATGCATTGAAGCCAGTTGATTTGAGTGCAGCTTAATCAACATCAATGACATATCATCTCAGTCAACTGGGTGTGAGCTTAATCATGATTGTTTTTCAGCCAATTGGTTGGAGTGCAGTTTAATCAGTAATCAATTGTTTTGCTTTTAGTTTATTCGGTAGTGTTTAAAGCCATCAAGTGGCCATCAAGTGACAGCTAAATTGGCTTCTGTTGATTGAGTCTTTTCATGACAGGAAACACGCAACTCTCAATTACAGAGAAAAATGTGTCTTTGATTCGTTATCATTACAGACAATTCGCTTAAAAAAAAAAGTCAGAATTTATTCCTTGTTTATAGATTTTTGTTTTTGATATTGGGCGGCAGAAGCAAAAGCAGAAAGTCTAATTATTCTTCAAAGATTTGTTTCTAAACTAAAGTCGCTAACAGGTGTGTAATGCAACTGAGGAAAGTTTTCAAAGAAACATCAAGAATAGCGGAAGACAAATTAATGATTGTCTTTAATCTAAACAAGAGAAAGAGAGAGAGGGAAAAAATATAATAATATTGTTAAAACACATGTTATATTGTGACCAGACTGGTTAACAAACAAACAAACAGCAAAGGACGCTAAATACAAAGCGAAGTTAACTAAACTGAAATGGTGACTGCGTTTACAATTTGTTTTGTGTTCTCTATAAAACACAGAATTCATGTTCAATATACATTTTTCTTTCTCTCCGTGTCATTCAGTATCAAATACAACTTTGATCAGAATCATTTCAACCGTGACTATCTCCTTTTTTTGTTGTTGCTGCAATTACATTTTATCTAAGACTACTTTACACAATATGTCCTTTCTTTTTACACGTTTTAGTTGGGAGAAAGTAATTTGAGGGAAATTTAGTTACTATTTCTAGGAGTTCGAGGACCTATTATAAGTTACTCTATTTTATTGTAAGTTAATGTATAGCAGATCAAGAACTAAGCTCCCCATGAGAAAGACACAAATGGCACAACTCTCTCCTCACACATCCCACGTGTCTCCTCTTGTTCTGAGACAAAGTGGAAGAAGCAGAACAAGAGGAAACACGCAGGATAAAGAATCGCTGAAGAGACCACGAAATGTGTGATGAAAGAGCTTTGACAAAGAAACTAATATTATAATAATAAAGCTGAGATACAACATTCACCCTACAATAAAATATAGATACATCCATTCTTGGCTAATGAAATAGAGGTAACTGTAATAGAGGACGTGATTATGATACGTTAAGGGTAATTCTGATATTTATGGAGTTTGGAGGTGACTGTGATAGCAGTGGTAACTGTGCTAGTTGGGTGATATAATACGGAAGTAACTGAGATAAATAATCCAGGTGCGTTATATCGGTGATAATTGTGATAGGAGGGGTATGTGACACGGAGCTAACTGGTAGTTGGGATACGAGTTAGTGGTACCATATGAAATATGGAGGTAATTATGGTGGAGGAGGTACGTATTAGAGGTAGTAATTATAACGGAGGTGTGAGATAGTGGTGAATGTGTAGTAGAGGTATGTGGCATGAAGGTACCTGTAATTAGGGAGGCGTGGGGTATGAAAGTACCTGGGATAGTGGAGGCGTGTGATATGTAGGTACATGTGGTAAATGTAATAAAAATATGCGATATGGAGGTAATTGTAACGTGGAGGTATTTGATATAAAGATAACAGCAGTAGTCGAGGTAAGAGAATAATTTTAATACCTGAGTTATGAGATATGGAGGGATCAAATAGTGGCCGTAATTTTGATTGTAGTGATATGAAATAGTGGTAATTGTTTGTGGAGGTAACTTTTAATTGTAACAGCAGACACATTTATTATTTCTTTATTTAACAGCCGACACAGTTATGTCGAAATTCATAGACTAACATCTTTTATTCAATTTGTTATTCATAAATTGGGTGGAAAATGTTTCAAATCTATCTGGCACAACCACAGTTATATGAGAGTGCAGAGAGCATTAATATATTATAACCAACAATATAGAAAAGACTAATTCAAATAACCAGCCCTGAACCTCATAAAAATAGTGCAAATATCACGAGTAAATATTCCTTTCTACATAAGGCTCAAGGCCTGAAAATTTGAGGAGTTGGCTAGTCGGTTACATCGATCCTTAGTGTCGAATCGATAATAACTTTATCGATCCCGAAAGGATGCTAGGTAAAGTCGACCTCATCGGCATTTGAATCCGAAACGTAAAGAGCCGGAAAAAAGCATTTTGTCCGTCATGCTAACGATTCTGACAGCTCGCCGCCATATTACGAGTAAACGACAAGTTAAATTATCACAGTACAGGCATAGTTAACAAACTGGAAGATTGCCGAAATGCAAAGAAAAACCGTTCACAGTTCATAGCTTGTCACAGGAACCCGATCTAAGAAGAATGAAAAGGAAAGGCGACTGGTTTTGAACTCAAAACGAAAAGGAAAGCAATGAAATATTGCAAAGCAATTGACATGATTCTCTACTATCTCTGCCAACTCATCACACATTGCCAGTTCTGTAATGACTATAACAACCACAATCATTTGTGGGAAGATACAGAAACAGAAATAGTTCATCTGTGTATCTACACACATAGATTTGGTTATTTATACATTTGCAAGTAAACTCTTTTTTTGTCTCTCATTGTCTCCGTCTGTTTATCTTTCTGTCTATCAGTCTGTCTGTCTCTCTTTCTGTCTCCCCACCCCCCACGCACGTGCGCGCACATTAAAGTAGACAGACCGACACTTAATTAAGAACGTATGAAATATCTGTAGGAAATAGTGATATATATATAAGGAAAAAAGAAGCTTGAAACCAGGAAAACACACACACACACACACACACACACACACACACACACACACACACACACACACACACACACACACACACACACACACACACACACACACACACACAGAGCTATAGATGTACATGCATATATATACACACACACTCACGCACACACATATATACATATCTATCTATCTATCTATCTATCTATAGATTGATAGATATAGATATACATACGTACATGCACACACACACACACACACATACACACACGCACATGCACACACACA
>NC_068987.1:54070915-54075915 GCF_001194135.2 Octopus bimaculoides | reverse complement strand
TTACACACACACACGCACACATATATACAGACAGAGAAAAAAGACACACATTTATGTTTTTCTCTGTATGTATGTATGTATGTATGTATGTATGTATGTATGTGTGTATATATATATATATATATATATATATATATATGCGCACGTGTGTGTACCAATATAATATATAATATTCAGATATAATGTATAAGCATAACATGTATGAATGTATATATGAATATATATGTGTCTTTGAGGATAATGTATACTTAGGTGTGTTTACATTTATGTGTTAGTGTGTGTATGTTTGAACGATAGATGAAGAGAATTGGTGCATTGAATAAAGGTGCACAGCTGTTTTTAGTTTTAGCATAGTTATGAGCACTTTCGTTTCTCACACAAAGTACTTCGAGTGATATAATCCAGAAATATATATGTATGTGTGTATATATATATTCTTTTATTCTTTTATTTGCTTGAGTCATTTGACTGTGGCCATGGTGGAACACCGCCTTTAGTCGAACAAATCGACCCCAGGACTTATTCTTTATAAGCCTAGTACTTATTCTACCGGTCTCTTTTGCCGTTTAGTTACGGGGACGTAAACGCACCAACATCGGTTGTCAAACGATGGCGATGGTGGTAGGTGTCAAACACAGACACAAACACACACATATGTACTTACACACGACGGGCTTCTTTCAGTTTCCGTCTACCAAATCCACTCACAAGGCTTTGGTCAGCCCGAGGCTATAGTAAAAGACATTTGTCCAAGGTGCTACGCAGTGGGACTGAACCCAGAACCATGTGGTTGGTAAGGAAGCTACTTACCACATAGCCAATTGTATTCAAACGTTGACTATTAAAAAAGAGAACTCAGCATATGTTATAAGGTATATGGTTAATTTAAATTGAATCGGGTTTCACGTCACATCGATCATCAGACTTTTTATGTATGTATGTATGCGTGTATAAATGTATACACTTGTATTTGTGTATGTATATGTGTACGTGTATATATATATATATATATATATATATATATGCCTTTGTATGTATGCATATCGATGTGTGTGTCTACCTACCTATGTATATATGAGCATAGGTATATATTTGTCTGTGTATGACTTTATAAATTTATAATTTCTGAAATTCCTTCAGTTGAAATAAACAAATAACCCCTTTCCCCAACACCCATATATCATATAGCTGGCAACGTACATAGTATGTAAATCTGACATGTTTCGAAGTATGGAAATTAGCAGGGTTGGCAACAAGAACATCATAAATATAACCGTAGATACACACATTTATGCATCTGTATATCTATTTGAATAGTATATATATTTGGCATAGCCATGTAAGTCTACAATATGTTTTATACATTCCTCGTAAACCAAAATAAAAAATGCACACATACACACATGAACACACACTCATATATACACATATATATGAAAAATTGTATATGGCATCTATAAATGAAAAGATTCTATGAGACATCACTGCAGCTGCTATCTTAATTAAGTATGCATAAAACAGCATAGGAAGTGGTAGAGAGAGAGAGAGAGAGAGAGAGAGAGAGAGAGAGAGAGAGAGAGAGAGAGAGAGAGAGAGAGAGAGAGAGAGAGAGAGAGAGAAAGTGGCAGGAAGAGAGAAGTGAGAGAGAGGAAAGGAATGGTTGAGGTTGGGGACTGCAGTAATTATGTTAATAAGTACGAATATCTGTACGAAAAAAATGTGATGAATTAACATAAACATGAATTATTTCCACTGGTCATTCTCTTGAAGTTACTTCCTAAATGACACATACATAAATACACACACACAAATTTTTCATTCTCTCTGTCTTTCTTCTGCACACAAATGCACTGACACGTACACACATACACACACACACATGTAAATATATAAGCATAAACACCTTTCATACATACACATAGACATGAATAAATATGCTATATCTATTTACGTAAGGAAATTTAAATTATATATATGTGTGTGTGTATAAACTACTATATACTAATAACTACTTTGATATGTGTAACCTTATATTGCATATTAATTTTGAAAAATAACATAATAAATTCTCACACACACAGAGACACACACAAACACACATATATATATTATGTTATATCCTGCATGTCTACACAAACGTAGATATTTCTGATTATATACCTTTACGTGTGTGTTGAATAAGTAACCACATTTGCTTTACATTATTATTATAATCAATTGCTTTATCGTCAAATCTCTCAAACAGTTGTTTATTTGCGTATATCTGTGTATGACACGGTAAGTGTCGTTCATTAAAACGACATTGTGTGTATGTGTGTTTTGAGTGTCTGTGCATGCTAATGCGTGCGTATATGTGTCTATATATATATTGCAGTTAATATGGTTACTACACCGTTAAAATAAAGACGAAACGGTCACTAGTTCGTATCATGTTAATGGCAGCTGCTCTGTATTTAGTTGCGAAAAATTTCACTTCCTTTCTCAGTCTACTTTACCGCTAATAGATTCAAGTCAACAAGGAAGCATTTACTGGAGACCAATCAATTTATTAGAAGTTACTGCTGAATATCCCACAAATCATACTCTATCATACAAAATACACGGAAAGTACACGCTAGATAAATGTAGATAGGCTTAAAAAGATGTATAATCTTTGAATATGCGTGCTTGCTGAATCAGGATTGATCGTGGGTTAATCAACAACAACCGCAACAGCAAGTCTGATTATCACTAATCAATGAGTTAGCCTCTGCATGGTCACGCGAGTTGGTAGAAAAATCAATTTCTCACAAATCGTAAATATAATTTTATAAGTGACATCACAAATATAACTTTAGCTACCCATATTTATGCATCTGTATATCTATTTGAATAGTATATGTATGTGAAATAGCTATGTAAGTTTGCTATATGTTTTATACACATAAATCTTCCTCACCAAAAGAAGATCGGTAGAGTTGCAACACCTTTGATGGCAGTTCAAGATTGACTTGGTGTTAAACAACAAAAACAATACAACAGCAACGAAATCTCATTTTTGGTCTCAAATGGAAGAATTCAGTGGATTATATAATCCTCGATACACTGTGCTTGAAAAGGAAAAAAATAAAGAAAGAAAGACTGCTTGAATGCTTTTCGAATATCCTTGTCATATGTCCACTTGATCAGAGCTAACTTGGGGCTGTAGTGTAGTGATGATGGTGGTGTGTGTTCATGTCTCTTAGTGTTAGGCGCCGACATTCTTCCTCTGACAAGGTCGTCTCTCTGGTTGAAAAATGAGTGGGAACCTTGCCTGAATATATGCAACAGAATAAAATCAGTTGAAAGTACATTCATTGTGAAAGTGTCAGTTGTAAACCGGACGACCGACTTAACAACAACGGACATGTTACCAGAAAATTTTTGGGTTTTAAGTTTCGTGTTTATAATGATAAACTGCAATATATGTACACCTGACGACCATGTGTAGCCAGACTGCTCTTTAGTCATTCTACAAATAGGTTTCATGCTATTGATTCGTTTACAGTGATTCCGTATGGATTATCATGTGTTCGAACGCCTCAGCAATTTTTGTCGATGGTTCAAAAATTGAATCAAACTTTTATGAAACTTTGTGAGTGTCCGTCTTAGACCTCGAAATGTTTTGATGGGCATTCAACCATCGAGATTTTGAAAGACATGCACGAATTAATGTCAGTTCTGTGCTGGTTCAAGATGAAGAGCGTTCAGGGTGACCGACCAGGAGCAAAAATGTTTGAGGATAAGATAAAACTTCTGGAACTCATTCATATGAGCCGTTGGCTCTCTCAGATGTCTGATGTCAATTGAGGAATCTTTCAGGAGCTTCTGATGGACAGCCTCAATTTCTTGCACTGTCCTTTTTCTATTTTCCTTTGACAGACCTTATCTCTCTTGCTACATACGCATACATAGACATAGGCGTGTGTATGTGTTTATATAAATCCAAATAAATGTGTACGTGCATTTACGTAAACAGCCGAGTACACACACACGCGCGGGTGCTTGCGCGCACACACACACTAGATACACATATACACTCATACACATATATATGCTCTCAGACTCACGCATCTTCTCTCCATTTTTAACATATACACGCCAAAATGATTACTTCCAGACGACAGAGAAGAAACAAAAAAATCTCTTTTACTCTCGCCTTTTCTTCCTCTCTCACTCTGACACATACGTACCCATACACAGCCATATTTCTCTCTACTTTAATAACACACCCCTTTCACTCACACCCTCTTCTACCACACAGATACACAAACATGCAAAAACTCACACATATATATGCACACAAACACCCCTTCCCCCCATTCCACTTTCTCCTACATACATCACACACACACGCACACACTATCCTCTGTTCCTCCGTATAGTATATATTTACTCCTCCTCTTTCATTTTGCTTCTGGGCTCTTCGTATATCCGCCGCCATATTACCTACAGCTGTATAAATAAATAAATTAGTAAAAAAAAAACGAAGGAATCACGTAAAAAACAAGGCATCACCATCCCCGTAAAAGAAGGGAAGCATAAACAAATAAATAAATAAAACTAAGTAGGGAGAATATATCAAAGAAATGAACAAATAAGTAAAAAGAACAAGAAGCTCAGGCGTACAAGTTGTGGGACGGCATCAACTACGTATTTGGTGAATGAAATACGATCTACTTGGCAACCAGTAGCAAAGGCACGCGCTGGCACACTCGTAGAAGCTACAAGTTTGTAGGTGCGGGAATGTTGCGGACTGGTGTGTGTGTGTGCGTGCGTGCGTACGAGCGCTAGGAAAAGCTAACGGAAAGGTAAAAGACTAGCGAAAAACAATGCGGTGTGTAGTGGTGGTGGTGGTTATGACAGACTCCTTCCTTGCTGGTATAGAATACACAAATATACATGAGTGTGTATGAATATAATGTTTGTGACTGTGCATGTATATATATGCATATTCATGTATATTTATATATATGCATATA
>NC_068987.1:54069119-54070834 GCF_001194135.2 Octopus bimaculoides | reverse complement strand
TATATATATGTGTGTGTGTGTGTGTGTGTGCATGTATATATGTAAATGGGCATAGATATACCTTTGTTATATGCTGGTATATGTGCATGTGTATATTCATGACTATATATATGTGTATATATAAAATATATATGTACACGTGTGTATATGTATGTATACATATTACATGCATATGTACGTATATATGATGGTATGTGTATGCATATATACATGTCTTTTCTTTAATGGTATGCTAAGGCTAGAGAAATTCTTGATTCCTGAGGTTTTCTGTTTCACAGTCTGGAATTAGGATAAGGAGCAGGTGAAGTTAATAGGCGGGTCGGTTATGGTTTTACTGATGTCATGTGAAGGCGCATGGCTCGGTGATTAGAGTGTTGGGCTCATGATCATGAGGTAGTGAGCTCGATTCCCGGACCGGGCTGTGTGTTGTGTTCTTGAGCAAGACACTTTATTTCATGTTGCTCCAGTTCACTCAGCTGTAGAAATGAGTTGCGACGTCACTGATGCCAAACTGTGTCGGCATTTGCCTTTCCTTTGGATAACATCGGTGGCGTGGAGAGCGGAGGCCAGTATGCATGGGTGCTACTAGTCTTCCAGAAACAACCTTGCCTGGATTTGTGCTTCGGAAGGTAACTTTCTAGGTAAAATCCCATGGTCATTTATGACCGAAGGGGGTCTTTACTTGATGTCAAGGTCACTAATGCTGATTTCGCAGTGTAGCTTTTCGACAGATCATGTTCTACAGAATCCGTAATGTTGATCAATTGGGTATTATGAACAACTTGATAACTAGCTAGATATGTCAAGTGAGTGAAAGTATTGACGGTAGTAGTTTAAATGCATTAAAACTCTCCTCAATACGAGGGGGTGCTGAAAAGTTCCTCGCGAAAGGTCTGGCTGGAGGCTCAAACTTCCAAGTTCTTTTACGGGGCTTAGAAAAACTGAAGGACCATTGCAATAAGTGTGTGAATTTGAGAAGAGAATATGTTGCAAAAATCATAATCAACTGATCCTCCTTTATTTTCTTTTGCCCAAAGCTAAGAATTTTTCAACAACGCCTCGTATATTTCTCTCTCTCTCTATATATATATAAGGTGGCGAACAGAATCATTAGCACGCCGGGCGAAACGCTTAGCAGCATTTCATATGTCTTTACGTTCTGAGTTCAAATTCCACCGAGGTCGACTTTGCTTTTCATTCTTTCGGAGTCGATAAAATAAGTATCATTCATTGAGGTCGATGTAATCGCTCCCCACGAAATTGCTGGCCTTGTGCCGCAATTTGAAAGCAGTATGTCTGCCTACATATAAGCACCGATACATGCATACATTCACTCACAGGTACATACATACGCGCATATATGCACACTCATACATGCATGTAATGTATGTATATATATGTGAGTGTAAGAAGATGTGATGAGAGATTCCGTGAATATGCGTTCATGCTTAACAATAATACTATTGTCTCTTTGAAGAAAAGGAATACTACTTAAATTGAATATAAAATGTCTAGTTTTACATGTATTTAAAGCGACCATGTTTTTCATTTGATGGAGCCCTATTTTAACACAAAAATTACAGTTGTTCTAAAGAAACGAAACCATTTAAAATTTTCTCAGTACATTAACAATAAAGTTCTTTGTAAAGAAAAGAATATCTTAAAAGTCTAATCGTCTTCATGTCTTGTGTAATTATATATATATATATATATAT
>NC_068987.1:54067779-54068302 GCF_001194135.2 Octopus bimaculoides | reverse complement strand
CACACACACACACACACACACACACACACACACTGACACTCTCTCTGTTTCTCTCTTTTACTGATGATCAGTTTGATGACGGCTAATAACGCGAGCCTTCGAAGCAGCTGATAATTTCCTTGTAAAAATATACGTTGCTCCACTTGAAAATAGCGAGCCATCTGTCAATTTAATGTTTGCAGTTAAGTATAACTATACTTAAAAGCAAGCATTAACACATAACAATATAGTCACCTCATCAGATCTTCGAATACAGTTGATGATGTAGATGTGTTCTACTCACGCGAAACTCCAATAGGAGGGGGATGAATCAGTACTATTAAATGTATGCTTATATAATCTACACATATACTCGTTTACTTGTTTCAGTCATTTGACTGCGACCATGCTGGAGCCCCGCCTTTAGTCGAGCAAATCGACACCAGGACTTATTCTTCGTAAGCCTAGTACTTATTCTATCAGTTCTTTTGCCGAACCACTAAGTTACGGGGACGCAAACACACCAACATCGGTTGTCAAGGGA
>NC_068987.1:54066524-54067721 GCF_001194135.2 Octopus bimaculoides | reverse complement strand
GTGGGGGGGGGGGCAAACAGACACACAAACATACACACACACACACACACGCACACACACACACACACACATATATATATATATATATATATACGACGGGCTTCTTTCAGCTTCCCTCTACCAAATCCACTCACAAGGCTTTGGTCGGCCCGAGGCTATAGTAGAAGACACTTGCCCAAGGTGCCACGCAGTGGGACTGAACCCGGAATATATATGTTTATTTATATACTTGTATATACATGTGTATATATATATATAAACATACACACATCAAATACGCGGAGGTTTGTAAATCCGAGCGGTTTAACCCTCAGTTAGCTCCTTTACGAATAGCGGAGTGTAACAGAGTGCATAGAGGTGGGCATTTTCCCTCAAACACTGACATACAAACTGAAATTCCAGAGAGAATTTATTAGTCGAGGTGTATCATATACTGGGTCCATAAATGACGATGATGGTTCTGCATTATAATCATTTCAACAATATATAGTTCAGATACACCATGAATATAAGCGTATTGCATGTGATTCATGATCATTTAAAATTCTACTTGGGCTGTTACGAGTGGTATTCAAGCTCACATTAGACGCAAGACCACACATTTTAAGCGAATATATTTAATGCATATAAACACATTCACTGTATTTGTGTACAAAACGAATTTCCGATTCCTTAATGGGAGAGATATAAGTAAGTTTTGTGAAATAGTATTACTAGGCTTCCTACATATTATATTGTTAAATCATGCTTAATCAGTAGTGTTAACCTAAAAAAAATTTATGTTTTCAAAGAAGCGCTTAATTCTTTTATGTATAAGAAAGAATACTTCTCAAACGCTATAAGAACACACAGTGGATGAATACGAATTCTAACGAGCATTCAAGTTGGTTATTTCAAAGTGAATTATGTGTAGCAATTCAGTTTTTTTTTGTTTCTAGCTTTAATCATTTATATTTCTTTCACATGCTAACATGACTCAATAAAAATTCAATAATGAAAAAAACAGAATAACATCTGAAAACGAAAGACGTTACAAACGGCAGAAATAATTAAAATGCATAAACATACAACACACCCAGAAATAATACACATGTCTATTTTTATCAATACACCTAATCTACAAAGTTCACAAAGTTAAAAGAAGACATTGTATATATATATATATATATATATATATATATATATATATATATATAT
>NC_068987.1:54040752-54066252 GCF_001194135.2 Octopus bimaculoides | reverse complement strand
CTTATATAACATACACGCACGAAACGAATATATGTATATACACGAACATTAATGTATATATATATATATATATATATATATATATATATGTGTGTGTGTGTGTGTGTGTGTGTGTGTGTGTGTGTGTGTGTATGCAAACATACTTCTTCACTTATATATGCATATGTATTTCCGTATGAATATAAAAATTATGACCACACACACACAATTTGTGTGTATATATATATCTATGTGTGTGTGTAAAAAAAAAACTATTCATATAGATCTATGTCTAAGAATATATATATATATGTGTGTGTGTCGATACATAAAAGTTATATTTTTATGAATACATATATACATGTTCTTTTGTGAGTCACCGTGTGATCGATTAGCTCATTGATTTTTCACCGTGTTTTTTTCTCTTTCAGTTGTTGATAGCGTAAAAGAAACCAGCCATGGACGAGGAAGACCATACGTGAGTAGACAACATTTTCTTCTGTAGTAAAGCAAATTAATGAACTAAAATAATGATAATAACGAATAAAAAATAAAACGAATGAATAAATATTAAACGAACATTCGCACTAAGATATAATTGTGTAAGAATATGAAGCAAACGATCTATTATATGTTTGAAGAATCTGTTCTTTCACCATCATATTTGTATTTTTGTATTCTAACAGAATTCTTTTTAGATGCCTGTAACTTTAAGTTTCCCCAATTATTATACTACTCACTTTTTGAAAGCGTATTTTGTCTCTCTGTACATTCTAGTGTTTGGAGTAACCATGCTATATAAAATAGTTGTGTACTTTGCGGTAAAATATCTGGCTAGTTTCTAGCCTCGTTAAAGCTTCATCAGTGAAAAGAATACTCTCCTTTTTATTAGTTTGTCTTTCAACTGTGCGATAAAATCTGAATGTAACCAATTTCTTTGTTTTTGCTTTTTCAGTATAGGCTAAGCAGTCTAAATTGTATATTTATTAAAAAGTTATGCTTATACGCTGCATTTCAAATTATGAAGCCACAAAAAGAAAACCAAAGAAAAGGAAATTATGTTTAGTGTACACTCACACACATATATATGTAGGGGTGTGAGACAAACAGAGAGTTACAAAGGGTACACATTTCTACTAATAAAATGCTAAGATTCATATTGTTAATGAAATAATATTCGGATAAATATAGCGAGCAGCTGGAACAACAAGTCTAACACGTTTTTAATCTGTTGAAAATCTCGAACGTCATCTGGTGTTGACACTAAACCATCGTATTATTTTCATTGACATAACTTGTTACGATGTCTCACATTTAAATGGAAATTTTCCTTCATCGTAGAAGAAAGAATAAAAAAAAAGTGATTTTCTAATCTATTATTGCACTGATGCAAATCGGTGTGTTAATTTGATTATCCAATCTAAAAACATCTCGACATTTTTAACTTGAAGTATAGACGGAAACATTTGTTACCAATTCTATAGTGTACGTCTTATGAGTTGGTTTAATAAGTAGGAACCATGGATAAATTGCTTTAATGCGGTTTCATTGTAAGAATCCAGATCAGTGCGGATATCTCGAAGGAGTTGAGTTTGCCACTTTTCAAGGAACAATGAAAAGTGTATCAGAGATATTAGACGGACGATTTTGTTTCTCATTCCAAAATTAAAAGCAAAATGTCTAAAGACCAAATGGATATAATCAATATTTCTAAATATACGAATGTATTATTTGTGTTTAAAATTTTTTTTCCTTTGCTTTTTTAGATCACATAAATACGAATTAGGATTAAGTCCAAGTCTTTAAAAGATATTTTCGCACTGCCTTTTCGTTTTGAATGTGTATTTTTTGTTTAAATTCTTGTATTTTCTTTGATATATCCAGCAATTAAATAAAATCATTTTTTCTTAATTTCTTGTTCTTTTTCACAGTGAGGAACAGACTGAGTAAGTATAGTAATAGAAATATAGATGAAATCTTTGATATCCTCTCCTTTTTCACCACTTTCAAAATGCACGTTGACTTGGATGGTAGCTTAATTAACGAATGGTTTTCTTATTCTAGTCTTAGTCAGTTTTGACCAAAATCCATCTTAAAGACTTTCATTGTTCGATTTCTTCCTCTCACCTTACACGCGTCTATGCAATTCTTTTAGTTATGGTATATGTGTGACACCGACAACAATCGATATAGAGAAAGAATGTAGTGGAAGAATAATTTTGAAATATTAATTTATCTTCTGTGATAACTAAGCACAAAAATTATTATTTTTGGATTCACTTAATACGATTAATTATTTAATAAGATTGCAGTATGTGAGCCACCATAATTCAGATATTAAGATCGACATACAAAGAATTTTCAGGAAATAAATTATATTAAAAAAAATAATTGCAGACGATAATGTAGTTGAAAAGAAATTAATCAAGATTTAATAGAAATCTGAAAAAAACAAACAAAAAAAAAAAAACAGCAAACCAAAAAAAAAAACGTAAAGAAGCACAACAGAATAAACAATACAATTAGATACAGCAAAAACAAAAGAAAAAGAAATCATTCTGCTACGAAAGAGAAATAATTTTGATCGTTAGACATATTACATAAAAGAAATAAAATGTAAATCTATATTTTTGTTTTCAATAATAGAATCGAATCATTACGCTAAAATCGAAAAATATCGTATTGTAGTTTAAAACGTTTGTCAGATTTACAGTGAAATCACTACTGGAAAATAAATACTTCCCAGGACTTCATTTAACGACTAGGCCAAACGGATACCAGTGGGGATAAAAGACCCAAATCTATACCAAGGGTCGACATATTAATCTAGTAATTGCAAAACTTAAGATGTAGAAATTAAGCTCTGGATCATAATGTCCTTTCGTGGAAAAGACTGCACTTTCTTTAGAGGAAGTTTGATTGAATTTTTTTAAGAGTCTTTTTTTTTTTTATAAAATACTCTATTTAGAAAATTAAATAATTAAGTTTATAGCTTGCAGAAACAATCTTTGAGTAAAAGAGTAAAACCGTGAAGTGAGAGTGACACAATTAATTCAACTAAATTATAATTACTGAAGCGGTATACTGGGAAATAAATACATTTTTATTAGGCTGATCTAATGAGAAGAAAACTCATACAAGTAAATGAAGTTTGTTGTAATGCATTTCATATAACTTAGAGACGATAATAATTAAGCAAAATGCCACGTAACTTTCTTTTGTCAAAGGTCTAACTTAGAAAAATGAAAAATAAAAAGGTAGCTAACCCCAAGACTTTTGACTTACTCAGCATGTCGACAAATAATTGATGCTACTTATTTTCTGGACTTGATGAGTTTGACTTCCAGAGAGTTGTCCACAGTTCTTTTGCTCAACGGTTGTTTCTGAATCAAGCGAATAGGATAAACATATCTTTCTAAATAAGACTTCAATCTTATGCAGATTACCTATTCCCAGAAGCCATGAACTGACGTCATGTGGAATTAAGTATTGTGGCCAGAATTTATCTGCAACGGATCAAAAATCAAGGATTATGACCTAACGGAGCAACACCTCATATCTGACATTGTGTCTCGGCACAATTCTGCTATCTCTAAATTATAAGTTAGCTCTTAAGATATATATATATATATACTATTTAAGAATTGCTAATAGACTCCTGAGCTCTCAACTAACACTCACAAGACTTAATTTCATCCATTCCTTTTTATTAATTACCTCCTTTCTTTATGAACTTGAAGAATAATATATCTCTCCTGTTTCTTCTTTTAATAGAAATCTTTTTTTCTGTTTTTCTACTTTCCTTCTTTCAGAATCTTGATGTTTCTTCCAACTACAAACTCTTATTTTTAGACTGTGTTTTGGTTTGTTTTCAAACTTAGTCTACAAGTTTTAACTTAGATTCGTTTCTACCATTTTTTTGTTAAATAAGGTTTCCTTTTCAGGTTAAGTTTGCCATATTGTTCAATTAAAACATTATATATAGTAAACATCACCTTCTGTGTAGTCATCTAGTTTTTCCTAACCAATAAGACAGTGCATGTTATTTACTTATATATTTATTCACTTGTAAGACCTGAATTGCATCCATTTAAATTTTCTAGTCTATTGTTATAATATGAATTTATAGATGCTAGTCGAGACATTAGTAATTAAATTGCTTGAGTGTAGTTGCTTTTACGCAATTTGGCTGCTTGTAAAATTTATTTATAATAATAATGATAATAATGATGTCTTCGATAATAAGCTTATTGATTTAGTTTTTATGAAAAATAATTTTGCAGATATAATTAAAGTAAGAAGTCAATGCTGCTAACAATTCCAACACACTATATAACATTAGCTTCTTTTAACAATAACAACGACAAAAATTGCAATTTAATCCGCTTTCTTAGTTGCTATTAAATCAAACGTCAATTTGCATTATTCTGCCATTTTCATAGGGAGTCTCCAGCATCTGGCTTCATGTAAGTGAGAGCTTTTGTAATTTCTCAAAATATGAGGTTTCGTTTACTTGCTATGACTGCATTTTTTCCCATCCCCATGCTTATATTTATCTACCCATCGATTTATCTATTTACCACGGTGAATTATTAATTGCATTCTACCTGCTTGCAATTAAATGAACAGAAATCAACTTCCATTTTTCTTTCCTAACAACGTTGTTTCCACATCTCATAAAATTAATGAAGTGTTTTTACTCTCCTCACAAAATTCTGATGAATGTTTTGAGATTTACGGTATTTGACTAGTCATACATTTTCTCTGAGTTGGTAAAGTTATTCTGTTACTGGTATTAGGAAGATACTAACGGGTGTTTTAAGAGGTTTAGTCTGGTAATTCTACTTTAAAATGCATAAATGAATCATTAGAATCCAAGCGAGAATTATTTTAGCGAAATATAATTACGTTAATATCATTAGAAGCCCACAAAATGACTGATGCCTATTTTAAAATAATTTCATTTCTATATCTAATAGCTTGTGTCTCCAACCAGATCATTCTTAAATAATCAAACAGTTTCTTTAATATCTGGACAATATATTTCAAGTGCCTCGAATCTTTAAGAAGAAAAATTAACTGATCACGTTTAGGCCGAGCGTATGAAGTTTTCGATCGGCTTCTTTTGTGACATAGTTTTATTCAAGCACAGCCAATTTGAATCTGAAAGTGATTTTATCTCTTTAAAGGATTAAACTGCTTCTTGTCTGAGTAAACAGGAATATCTTTCATACTTTTGCAATGCAAATGAAACAATTTGCTCTTTTACTGCTAGAGAAGAGTAAAGAGGCACATTTTTGGTTTGTTGTAACATATCGATGTTGCAGTATCTTTAGGTTTTAAATATAACACCCACAACAAAAAGAAGAAAAAAACCCTAAAAAACAGTAAAGAAAAAATGGATATTTGCATATATCCATCGGTAATTCTTTCAGCAATAATCATTAATAACATAAAATTGATCGTAGAAGTTGAGATCGACCAGTTAAAATCTGGTTACGCTCAATGTGCAGAGCAAGATACGAAGTACTGAGATATGGAAACGGTATACGTAAAGGCATTATGGTATTTTAAAATTCTTTTGACACTAAGTAAATCTATTCCCGATCGCTACAAAATATTTCAAAATTAAAGGTATTCAGTTGGTAATAATCAATTTATCAAATCTTAATATTTTGACTTCCCTATTCCAGCAACATTTACTCGGCAGCAGCTTTTCTTTATTAACTTCAAATTTAGTTTGCTGTACCTTGCTTGTTGTAAACCAATGCTTTTTTAAACAATTAAACGCATAGTAACGACACCTCTGCAGCAACACAAATAACTTCTCTGTAGTCACGCGATTGGCTAAAAATGGCAAGAAATTTTTTTGTGACTCTTCCTGGCAGCTTAAAATATAGTCTTAAATACACTATATCTGAGAAAAAAGGTAGAGTGGTCAGGACTGAAGTGGGGTTAAACCATAGCGGCATATATTGAAATCAAAGGGTTGAGGAATTTACTTTATTCATGTTCCTTCATCAATGTTACATTGAAACTCGTATTTAATTGAAGCTGTTTTGCAAACTTCCTTTGCTGTATCTGAAAAAAATATTATCTGTGGATTGATATTTGAGCCGATCGTGTAATATTTTATTTGTTCAATTAGTTTGTCCTTGCATTTATAATCACAGTGATTAGATTCTTTAACACTGAAATACGATGAAATAGTTTCGTTTCTTCTTCCTGTAATGACAGCCAAATCCACATTACCATCTTGAAAAAGAAAGGACACATTGATTAAGTTTATATATATATATATATATATATATATATATATATTTACTACCTGGAAATAAAATGGGGTAGTAACGGCTAGATCAATAACAACTGAGATTAAAACTCGATCTATATGCCGACTATTGAATTCTAGATGCTTTTTCAAGCGGACATTATGTGAGAGCCTTATGTTAACATAAACATCTGATAAGTATCTTTTTAGTCAAGAAGGTGAACTGTCAATCTCAGCTCCAGTGAAAAGAGAACATAATGCAAATAAACAATGAAATTAAACTGTATACCGATATTTCCATCCAAAAAATATCAATACAAGAATTCTTTTATCGTAAAGTATTTACAAAATACGTTTGACAAAATGGACATATTTTTATTTAAACTTTAAAACATTAAGCAACCAAACATTTGTTTTCGCCAAAGAAAACAGAAATGAGTATCCAAACTTTTGATTACATACTAAAGTGAACAAACTGGAAGCATCAATTTCCATGATAGATGTCTCCTATATCTTAATTTGGTTTGCTTTTGCAATCCTAGAACATATTTAATTTTCATCGTAAATAAGAAGTTAAAACAAATCCGTCTCTCAGATTAAGACGATAGTCGAATGCCTGATAAGATTCTGGAAAAATTCCGGATCAATGCTTATTCTATTTTATAAAATTTTTTATCAAGAATTTTTTGGACAGTAGCGATATTTGTTGTAGGTTTTTCAGAAAGCCGCAAGTATATGTTCATTCAATTTTAAACGGCAGTAGTGACAAAGTATTGTTTGTACATCTTAGGCAAAACAAATATTACAAAGAATTTCCTTCTGATGGACTAAAGTATTGATATTGTCAATGATGTGAATACGTACAAATTCTGCTGTCTCAAAAAATAGATCCGCATAGCTTTTCCTATCGGATTAAGATATTTCATGAAAGTGAATTTTATAAGGTAAAGACGATTGTTTCAAATCTAATAAGTTTGAATCAAACGAGTTTGCAATTAGCGTTCCCGTCTGCTGTATTACTCACCACTCTTGGTGTCGTTAAAAGTTTTTATTTCAAATTTAGCAACTATAACAAAAATGTGTGAAATTTCTAAGTGTTCTTAGCTCTTAACTGCTTTTGCGCATGACCGAAAGAAATTAATTCTTTTTCTTTATCATAAAAAAAGAAAACAAGACGAGAAATAAAATTTTATATATATTTATAATTTTTTTTTTGTTTGCTTTTGATATATGGATGTAATATCATTAACCATGGTGTTGAGCAATTTGGATTATTGCTAAGAATATTTTGTTTTTGCTATTCAGGCAATCAACCGAAGAGACTAGCCAGATGTAAGTTAACAGCATCAATATTTTCCTTTGAACATTTGTTTTGTTTTTGTTTAGTTGAAACATAGTGAGTCTGTTAGTCGAAGTAAACTTGTTCTACCTTTTTCAGATCAAATATATCTCTTTCAGTAACATCTGCTTTCTTAATCTTTCTCCTTTTTAACTTATTAAGGAAACCTAACATTTTCCAAGAAATTAACTACTATTCACTCTGTTATATATTTTGTTTTAGTTTTGTTCACATTTGTGTGAATCTTTTCTGTGATTATATAAAACCAGAAACCCTAACAAACAGATAAGAAAATGCTTGCTTTTATACTTCAGTTGTTATTAAATTCATGTACGTTTTTGTTTGAGATTGTTAGACTAAGTTTACTTGCAGTTCGTTTCATTCGAAGTGTGTTTCTCTTTTCAAAGAAATAATTGCCAGTACCAGTAATATACCGTTTTAAGTTATCAAGTTTATGGAGGATATTAATAACATTAAGCATTATTTCAGAGTAGACGTGAAATGATTAATATCAATATTTTAGTGAAAAAGTTTTTAGTTATTAGACAGTATCAATATTTTCCATACTTTCTGATACAAACATTTTGAGCTTCTGCAAAATCTTTGTATATACGTATGTTTGCATATATACGTGTGTGTGTGTGTGTGTGTTTATGTGTTTATGTGTATATATATATATATATATATATATATATATATATATATATATATATATATATATGGTGAATGCACTGAACGTCTGTGTGCATACATTTATGCATTTGCGTAAAATTTAAAATATATGTTTTAATTTCAATACAGAGAAACTGTGGAGGAACCTGCTGCTCCGATGTAAGATTTTTCGAAACTTCACTTATTTGAGTCTATCAGTTTTTTTCCTGAAACGCTTTGTTTCATCCTGCTTTTCACTATTTTTGTTTTACATTCCCCTCCCACCATCACACCAGACCACTGTTTCCGATTCTACAACCACTTTCCCATTTGGTGACCCTCGATTTACTCTCATCACGTATTTGGCCATAGTAGGAATAACTTCAAGACAATTGTGGCCAGTTTTTCTTCGCACAAACATTAACTAAGTTGTAAACTTCTACTTGGTCACTCGATGTGTTAGAAATAATAAACTAATATTCTTCAAATTACACTCTAATTCGTTTAATAAAGGATATATATTGGATAACATAGTCTCTGATTAAGACAAGATGGTTACATTTAGAACGTCGCTGTCGGTCATAAATCGTTTCAACGGAGTCTCTTTTGTGGCTCAGTAACAATATCTTAGTCTAGAATACTGTAGCAGTTTTGTAAATGTACTGAAATACAATTGTTAGTTGAGGCATCTGCACTCAGCTAATGTACTCATGCTCCAGCTGGATGGTGGAATGGGAAAGCACACATTCTGTTGTTGCTGGAACAAATATGATTGCTTAAAAACTCTTTTGCATTTAGAGGAAGAATATTAGAATACAGAACCAATAATTTATTTCAGGGATCACAATGACGAGTAATAAGTTGTCCAGCTGGAAATATGGGAATGTTGTGTTATAATACATGTGAATGTATTTTTCCAAACTTTTCTTGGATTGAATGGTAGTTTCTACCAAGTTATCTTGTCAAATAGACAATCACAAGAATACGAAATGTCAACTGCGACTGAAGTTTGCAATGCAAAACTTTCGTGATGACAGGAAGTCTAGATGCAGATTTGATGATTGCACATATTTGAAGATTTTAAGTAACATTCTGTAAAACACTTCACTAACAACTTTGATCCAAAGCTTTAGAAATCTAATTTAAAAATGAAATCAGCTTCATACAGCCAACAAAGCATTCAAGTCAGTGATTATAATTAAAAAATAAATATAAGCCTAATATAAATGCGAGGTACATAAAACGTGTGTGAAGTTTCGTTTCTTAGTTGACGTATTTACAGCTTCACTGCAAAGGTAGTCGCAAATTCTTAGACATATATGGAGCTCAGTTATTAGTATCTCTTAAATTGATGTATGTTGTTAATCTACTTTTCCTTTCGTCTTATTTTATATCTATCTTTTCCTTATTTTCATTTTTATGTTGAAATTATCTTTTACCACGTTTATTTATTTATTTTCATATCTAGGAATGCTTCTTCTGAAACTTTCAGCACTGAAACATATTTTCCTTAAAACCTTTACCATATTTGCATGCTGAAAGAATGTTTTATTTATACATATTCTTTTACTCACCGGAAATCACCTTCATGGAGCATCACCTCTAACTGTTTTATAAATAAAATATATCGACTTCAGTATGCGTATGGTTCTGTCGATTGGCTCAATAAATCACTTTGGCGTAAAGGGATATAACTCAATGTCAGAGTAATCTCGTGCAATGCAACAGTTTATAAAGACACACATAAGAAAGACTGTATATAAGACAGTAGGGCTGATCTATCACCAGTAAGCACAAACTATAGATCTGTTTATCGCACCTTGTCATTAAAGTAAATATAGGCGCGCTGATGGTTCTGTCTCCTGAAACAGGACTGAACTTGTATAACTTCACAACAGTAACTTAAAGATAGACACCAACACAGCAATTAAATTGGAGATAAATTTAGACCCACAGCTTTTGCTGGACTTGTGATGACACTGGTTACACGGTAGACACTGGTTGCTAGACTTTATGATGACACTGGTTACATGGTAGTAACTACATATGTTTTGGCTCTCTGTTCCTTAATTCTATCATATTAAATTAATGCTGTTCTAATATATATGAATAACAACTTATAGAAAATAGCGTTAGAAAAATTATGAATGCAGGAAGTAGAAATTAAAATTAATCTAAAACAAAATATTGGAATAGTTTAGTGTTTCAGAGAGAAATGGACTATTGCACTGTGAGAAGTCAGAAGCGGTAAAAAGTCTGACAAAATTAAATCAGTTGTACTCCTTTACGTTCTGTGTTCAAATTCTGCGCAGTCACCTTTGGGTTTCCACTTTTATGATAAATAACAACTGAAGTCGAATATTTTTTAAATTATCAAAAAATATTAATTTTATTTATTCCTTTAAGGAGGCGAAATAAAGATACATTAACAGAGAACAAAAACAATTAAAATCTTGTTGGAATATCTTGAATATTATTTCCATCAAACAGGAAAATATTCTACCAGACTGATGTGTCAAAAATTTATGATTTAAATGTAATTCTTTTAAGCAACTTTGCCAGTTCCCGTAAATAGCATGATGGTGATCCTCCTCCTCCTTCTCCTTCCTATTATCATTGTTTTTCAGTTTATATGAATTATTACTCCATTATACTGTTTAACTTTTCGCTTTATTTGTATTGTAAGATTTTATTGTAGTTAAGCATCTGTAAATTACCTAGGCGTAAAAGCTGATGCCTCCAAAACGGGAGCATATACATAGCTTCACATAGACTCACCCACTCACACGTGTGCTTTTCAAAAATTCTTTTGTAGCTTTTAAGTTATTGAGGGAACAGAACTGTTCCAAGGAATAAATGAATTACTGTTCACTCAATGATGTACATTTTGTTCACGTTTATTTTTGTTTCTTCTGTTACTATATTGGTTTAAATTGAAGATAGCAAGTAAAAAATCTAACTAAATAGATAAAAATTTGTTAGTTTTAAGACTTCAATAATTTTGTAATAAATTCATGTATTGCTTGTTTGATGTTGTTAGACTAAGTTGTTTGACTTATTCCAAGTGTTTTTTAAAAACTATTTTAGGATTGATGGTACAAGCCCCTGTAATATATTGTTATAAGTAATTAGATTTAAGAAAATTATTAATAACGGTAAAAATTATTTCAGAGTACATTTGAAATGATTAAAATCAGTATTTATAGAGGTGAGTCTTGTTATTAGACAACAGTGGTAGTATTTTCAATGTGGTATATATTACATCTGTATGTTTTTGTGTATATTTGTATATATGTGTGTGTGTCTGCATTTCTAAATGCACGATGAGCACTTATGTATATGTACGTATATATATATATGTATATTTGTACAACATTTTAAGTATTTGTTTTGATTTTAATACAGAGAAACTGTCGAGGAACATACTCCGATGTAAGATTTTTTGAAACTTAACTGCACTATTTTTTAATCTACTCTTTTTTTCCTGAAACACCTTATCTTCTCCTGCTTTTCACTATTCTTGCTTTTAATTTCCCACCCTCATCAGATCACTCATTTAAATTCCTTTCCAACTCCACAACCATTTTCCTCACTTGGTGACCCCATAGTTCCCTTCTGTCACATAATTGGCTTCAGCTGGGTTAAATTCTCAAGACAACTGTTGCCAAGTTTTCTTTGCACAAACATTAACCACCAGACTTTACTTTGTCACTCGACCTGTTAAAAAAAGCAATTTAATATCCTTTAAATTAATTCCTAACTTCTTAAATAAAGGATATATGAGATGATATGTTCCTTGATATAAAAAAGCTACGTTTGGAATGCAATTTTCTATCAGGACCGACTTGGGACTGAGATAAATCTCAGCTCATAAAGTAAAAGGTTATAACAATGCTGTAGATCCAATGATGGGCTGAATCAACATCACTATTACAGCAAAATGAATTATTTGCTTTTAGTCTATTACTGCAGAAATAAACAAGAGTTGCTTGTAGTCGCTTTGCATTTGAAAGAAAATTCTAGAACATACTCTGCTAAATAATTTCTTGAATTACGGTTAATCACGAAGGTTGCTATCAGCCTGTTGAATTCTGCAATAAAGCCCAAGAGAAGCAAACAACGAGAGAGAGAGAGAGTGTGTGTGTGTGTGTGTGTGTATTTATACATTTATGTAAAATTTTAAATATGTGTTTTGATTTTAATACAGAGAGACTGTTGTGGAACCTCCTGCTCCGGTGTAAGATTTTTCGAAACTTATTGCATTTATTTTAGTCTATCGGTTTTTTTTCCTGAAACGCTGTGTTATCCTGCTTTTCACTATTTTTGTTTTATATTCCCCCACCATCACACCAGACCATTCTTTTAAGTTCCTTTCCAATTCTACAACCATTTTCCATTTAGTGATCCTCGATTCACTCTCATCACGTATTTGACCTCAATTGCACAAGCATTAACCGTCTAGTAAACTTCTATTTGGCCGCTCTACTTATTAGAAATAATAACCTAATATTCTTCAGATTACATTCTCATTTGTTTAATAAAGGATATATATTGGATAACGCAGTCTCTGATAAAGAAAAACGACGGGATGGTTACGTTGGGAACTTCAGTTTTCATCACAAGTCTTTTCAATCAAATATAATTTGTGGCTCAGCAACAACTTCATAGCCAAGATTATTGTAGCAGCTTCCCAATGTACTGAAACCTTATCGTAACTTGAAACAACATTCGGCTCTGCTAATATTTTTATATCAGGAATTGTGATGGAAAACAAATTTAATTAAGAAAAATAGAGAAGAATATCATTTAATATAAATTCTAAGTACGTAAAATGTGTGCGCGGTTTCGTCTCTCAGTTGAAGTCTCTACAATTTTATTGACTACAAATTCCGTAGCGATGGGAAAGTACACGCCATTGACAAGCTCCCAAGAAGAGTGTAAAGCGTTTGGCGTTCCTGTGAGTTGCTGAAAATGTTCGGTTCACCCCAATATTTATTGTGTTTTTAACACAACATATCTGTGAAGTGATTTTCTACCAGACAAAACCACAGCCTGATGCCTGTTAATGGTGTACATGCGTTAAATATGATACATAAATAGCTTTTACAATATTTCCCTTTAAGATATTTTCCTTTCCTTTGTAACATCAACTCATTAAATAGGATTAATTCTTTTTGTGAATCCTATCTTCTTTTCGTCTTAATTTATTTTTCTCCTCTATTTCATTAAAAAAATCTTTTGTTTTAAACTTTCGTTTGACCTGATTATCTTTTCCACATCTAGGAATGCTAATCCCGAAACTTTCAGCACTGAAGCATCTTTTCTTCAAAAATCGTTTTCATATTTGCTTGCTCAAAGCGTGTTATATAAATGGCGATCCTGACGATTTATTTTCAAATGTTTTTTTTTATTATTTATGTCGACCTCTCATTTCCTATCTCTATGGAATGTCCCTGCAGTCTTTAGTATAAAAAGACCTCATTGAATATCAAAGTAGTCTCCTGGAATGCATTGTTACACACACACACACACACACGCACACACACTTCGGCACAGTCTTCGTCTAATATATTACGTAGACGTAGGATTTCATAACTTAGAAATAGATCGAAATTCGTGATCTTTGTTGGATACAATATATTGCCGGTGGCAAAATCCCAACTCATGGTTGGTACTATTACTGTCATTCTAGCTGTCGGCAGTTTGTAAAACATTTAAAATCTAGTAGAAAATAATGTTAGACAAATTATGAACGTGAAAAGCAAAAATTAAAGTAAAAAAAGAAGTACCCCCCCCCCCAAACACACAGGGAAATTGATCAGTGGATGGTCGAAAATGGAAGAATTTAATACGGAGTGCTTGCAATTTCTAGCTAGTTGCATCGTTTACGCTCTGAGTTAAATTTCAGATCACACTGAGGTTGCTACTATTGTTTTTCTCTTGAATCTATAAATATCAAGTGAAAACAGGGTGAGGTATGCTCGGGCATTTATATGGAATTTCAGCAATTTCTTTTCTTTTGTAAATGTTCTTTAAATTACCTCTTTCTCAAGCTTTTACGAATTTCAGACTGAAATGCCAAAAATGTTATGATTTCAACGCACTTGTTTCTAGCAGCTCTGTCAATTCAAATAAAAAGCATGATGATAATTCATCTTTTACCTTTCAGTTTTTAATACCTATTGTTCTACACTTTTCAACTGTTTTAAAAATGTCTGTTTAGTAGTTGTAAGATATTTCAGTTAGATATAAGATTATTACTAATACAAATAAAAAGATTACCTTTTTAAAATTAAAATAATCTAATAAATATTGAAATTCTGTAATTTTTTCCATGTTTAATTTTGAATATTGTGTAATTTCTAAACCACATTGTTTTGGTGTTTCCCTATGTCACAGTTATATGATGTAGTATTTGTGATATTTGTAAGAGTATGAATTGTGTATAGTTTGTTTTGAAACTTCATCCATTTGATTGTGTTTATATTTCGGTGTTGACAAAATTGTTCATCAGTCTTATGTAAATTCAGAAGGTGAGGTGGTTGATGGTTAAGCTTTTGATCTATTTGCTCTAGATTCATGAGCTCAAATCCCTGTTAACTTTATTTATGAGACCAAACCGTTTAAAACTGTATTGCTTTATCGCAGTCCATATAACTGCTCCAGAATACGTACCAGACCCATTAGCAATAAGGATCAAAATCTGTAGCAGATTGTTGTTTGCATTTAACACACACACACACACACACACACACACACATAATTCCAACTGGCTTTCTCTTGTGATTAGAACCAACAATGGTTTTCGGCCACATTGCTATCAGTTGTGTATTGCAGACGAACGTGATTCTGTTATCTACAACAACCCATATCACATTTAAACTACAAAGAATAAAATTGTCACCACAAGGTAGACATACTGGAGAAGCGAAGTTTCCCTCATAGGCGAACCGGTTAATTGGTAGTCAGTTTTACAGAAGATTATAGATTATATGCGAGTGGTAATGTTTTTAGACATTCACTTGCAAATCTATTTGAAGTGAATTGAGAAAGAATAAGAAATTTAAGGAATATAAGCATATTTTCATATCGTGAAGTATGATTTTAAAAAATCAGTGTTTTGATGCGCTGGGGCATAATTGTCATTATGAAGCTCCAGTCAGCTCTGATAGAGAAAACATACAATGAAGACATGCTCTCAGAGGTAATTTTACCATACCTATCCCTTTAGTGACACAGGCCCAAGCGCACCTAGGGCTTTTATCGATTACTTTCAAAAACAGTGAAAGGATTTAACTGCTATTTCTAACCACTTAAGTGGTCCTCTAGCTGTTTCATATCGCAGAAAATTGTTGCTTTTGCTTGGACCCCAGACAACAGGTTGGTATATAAAAATGACTCATTGCTGATGGTTTTTAGTTAATGCATTTCAGTTTACTTTACGGCAGACACAATTTATGCATTATTAATAATTAACAATAATGAAGTAAAATTTAACGGCAGAAAGGATGATGCAAAATACCTTCTGGTATTTTCTCTAGTTCTGTGTTCAAATTACACCAAAGTTGAATTTGGCTTTCACCCTTCCGAGGGCAGCAAAGTACCCTTTAACTACTGGATATATGCAATCAACTAACTCCCTCTTCTCATGACTGTTGTATTTATACCTAAATCGGAAAACATTAATATTAGAATAACCAGGGTGGTGCATTGGTAGAATCGTTAGGAATTTGGCTTAGGTTTGTGCCTTGCAGCATTTCTTCCGAACTTTTCTATTCTGAGTTCAAATCTTAACGGAGCCAACTCAGACGTTTATCTCTTCAGAATAGGTGGCGGTAAAATATACCAGTCACTAACTGAGGTCACTAGTCTCGACTATTCATCCCACCCACCAGACAAAATTGAGGTTTTGTGCCTATATTGGAAATATATGAAGAGCAGTAGAGTTGCAAAGTAAATGCAATAATTAGTAAGAACTCAAATGTTTATCCATAGTATACGAACACAAAAAGGAATGTTAATTTTATGATATATATCGACCTCGCAGTGAAAAAATTTAGAAATCTACTTCATCATTATCATTGAATCTGGTTGGCAAAATAATTTAGGATGGAAGCTTCCGATGGGCTGAAATTTCAATTTAGCTTTGAGTCCCAGTTGATGTAAACCATGGTGATTATTATCCATACGAAAAGTTTATAAATATAAGACTTATGACAGTGAAAAATTGTACTACAATTGAAAAGGATAAATTTTTGTTGTCATTGTTGTTATTGTAATAAGATTTTTTTTGTGTTTGTTGTTATGCTTTTGTGGTTGTAATTTGTGTTCAAAATTTAAATTATTTAATTTTTAGGGAGACAACCGAAATTCCCAGCAATGAGTAAGTTAGCACTAATATCAAATAATATCTATATATCTGTCTCTCTCTCCCCCTCTCTCTCTCTATTTTTTTTCATAAATCTTATTTTCGTACGCACATTATTTATTCTCTTGTGGTTCATTATCGTTTGCTCCTATCACTATCGTCAACATTGTCTTCTTTACTATTTTCTGCTTCTGAAACCGTCCTTATAATCTTTATCATTGACCTAATTTTCTTGTTATTCACTTTATTACAATAGTAAAAATAAATTTCCTCTTCATTACAACATCCATATATACAGGTTTACCAGAAATTAAAAAATTAAAAATTGTTTTATGATATCTAGTGATACTACTTTTACTCAAACTCTCTCTCTCTCTCTCTCTCTCTCTCTCTCTCTCTCTCTCTCTCTCTCTAATACATATATATATATATATATATATATATATATATATATATATATATGGATATATTTATATGTATAAAAGGCTATCCTATCCTATCTATCTATCTATCTATCTATCTATCTATCTATCTATCTATCTATTCCTCTCTTTCTCTCTCTCTAGATATATGAATACACACAACACTAAACTGTACGCTCAGATCATAGGTTTTCCAATGCTACAGCAGAAACTACTTCAAGAAAACCCATTATGCATCTTAACCACACAACCCTAATTCTCGCCCATATAATTATGAATTCTACGAAATACAAAAATACTATACAGTTTCATACTTTGCGCTTCCTATCATAAATTTGTTGTAGCAAGAAATTGTTTTTTACTGTTGTTGATGTCACATGTAATCCCAATGGAATTTTTGTTATTGTTTATGGTGTCCTGATAATTTTTGTACGAAAGTTAATTCCTTAATTTGTAGAGATACAACCGAAGATCCTAGCACTGAGTAAGTTTATTGTTATTGTTACATTAAGTTATTTAGTTATCACTCTTTTTAACAAGAAATTTTGCCTTCATACATTCATTTCACCACCATATTGTTGTTCTTTCATCTCACATTTACCCCTTCTTTCGTTCATCATTCTGCCTTCATTTTTCTTTTTCTTCTTCTTTCATCCTTCTTCTTATCGTTATTTATATTAAACGAAAGATTCTCGCCAGGTAAATCGCTGTACAGTTCTTAAGTAATCCACTTCCTTTTAGTCAATATATCCTTTTACATTTTACTGATGTAAAACTTTTGTTTATTTCTGCTCAAACTCAGCTTTAATCAAAGCCATACAAGTTCTGACTTATTTCTTCTTCCTTTCAGACTGTGGGTTTAGTGGAAATTTGTTCGCTTGCTAATTCTAGTTTGTCAATCGATCTCTTGAGATCCCAACTCATTGGCCTATTTAATATTATACAGACAGTAGTAGGATGCTTATCACCAGAGTAGATATCAAATAACCATACCTACAGGAGAAGAAATAATGGTAAATATACGAGAGATACAACTTATTGAAGCTATTTATATAGTGTATATAATGTAATTTCTTTTTGGATCTCGTTGCCCCCGATTATCTCATTGAGAGTTCCTTATAGCAAGGCATGCAAGCTCTCTTGTGGGGACTGTGAAGATTGGAAACTTGACGAAGAAATTGCAATGCATAATAGAATGAAAATGGTTTCAAACAGCTTAAATTTATCCAACAACATGGCGAAGAACGTAGGGCTATATAGATAAATATTTTAGTTTGTCTTCTCACTGACAAAGTGCAGGATTAATCGTAGCAACGTTTTGGTGGAGTTTGATAGCTGGCAGTTAAAGAACCACTGGTTTAATTGGTCTGTCTGTTTTCCTTTCTCTCTCTTTAACTTCATTTACTTGTATACCTATATAGCTATCCAACCATTTATCAATATCCTCTTTTTATTTCATCTGCATTATCTATCTGTTAAACTCCCTCACTTATTCTCTCGTCTGATATGTCATGTATATATAGATGTATGTATTATGTGCATATTTCTAGTTTTACGGATGCACATATAAGTTTCTCTTTTTGCTAATCCGTATAGCATGTCTTTATTAGGTCTTTAAGTGCACTTCTGTCATTACCACAAGGAGTATTTCACCTTTCCTAATTTCATGGCTTATTTTTGTTTTTGAAGCAAAATGGAAAAAACACCAAGTTTTTATTACTTTATGATTACAGCCACCATCACAAATTTTAGTAGCGTAATTACCACTATTAATACTCTGTTCATTGTAATATTATCACAAGAAGCAATTTTCATTTAATTTCAAATCTGATTCACCTTTCATTTCGTTCTTATATTCATCATTCTCAGGATGCATGAAAACACTATTTTTTCTCAAGTTGATAGTTTCACTTTCTGTTTTATGCTTTAATTATCAATAAAAAATTGATTCTTCTTTGAACGCAAAATTATTCTTTTACACACTTTCTAATGAAAAAAAAAATATTTTATCAAAGGGAAATTGCACTTCAAGAGCTGCTGTGAAAATTAACAGAAAAATATTTTTATTGGCTGAGAAACACTCATCATAAAAATCATAGCTGAATACTTGAAAAAGATTTTATAATGTCTCATAATTCCTATATCTTTGTAGAATATCATGCAAGTTTGAATAACAGTCAACAGTATGCCGAGGAAAAATTGTATTTATTTAGGAAATACTACCTGTGATTTATTCCACTTATGATAGTTACAATCGAGCCAATAATTTAAGTAACTCTAATATGTAGTCATCCGTTGCAATCCAACATGATTTGATTTCAGCATGCATCATGTCTTCCACTATTGTTTTTTAAGTGTCTATATATCGTGGGCACATAAAACACTCTTGATTCTTCCACTCTTGTCCTAGTGAAATTACAAAGAAACCAAAATAGCCCAACGCTTACGTGGTACTTTAATAAAATAACTGCTTATGCAGAAGTTCACTGAGATAATATAGTAATAATATTTTCAGAACACTGGCACAAGGCTAATAGTTCGAAGACAGCCACACTCGAGTAAATCAATATGAATACTCGATTGATGCTCATTTTATCCAATCCAAATGGTTGGAAGACTAAACCATCCACAGAGGGATTTGAACTCAGAATATAGAAAAGTAAGGGAAACGGAAATATTAAAATACCTCAAAGAATTTTGAGGGGACACACTGGTACTCTACCGATTCTGTCAGTCAACTATAGTTGTGATATCAATCGTAACTAAGAATGGAAATTAGAAAACAGTTGTCATTGTTGTTGGCATTATAGAATGTAAAGCAATGTAGATAGACTAAGTTTTATAAGAAACTTAAGAGAAAATAAATACACAGGATATCAATAAAAGCGACAATAAATCAAACGAGACGGCTATTTTTAGCCTTTTTTCTTCTTTGTATTACGTTTTTATAGAATTTCATATATCTAAAATTCTACTGATTTGGCTTTAAGATGATTTCGTTCAAACCGTACTAAATTATCCTTATAGAAGTACAGTGAGAAAAATTAACCAACTTGTATATAAGTTGGCTCAAGTTCATGAGTATAGAAAGAAATGTTCTTGAAGTATGATTATCTACCTTTGTTGCAAATCTGTCTATTTTAAAATCGTTTCTCTTTCAGTCGTAGATTTTAGTCTTTATATAACTTTCTATTTACTTTACTTTTATTTCTTTTTTATCTAGATGGATGCTGCATGTTAACCTGAATAATGTATCTTAAAATCTTAATTTTGTTGAATTTATTTTTGTCTTTACTTTTCACCCTCTCTTAATCATTTCCTTTAGAATTTTATAAAATGTCTAAATGTTTATATATATATATATATATATGTGTGTATGTATGTATAGATACAGACTCTTTCTAGCAATCTTAGTAATTCTGTTCAAGACTAATTATATCACTCATTTTCTGTACTTAAGATTTCTCTTTATGCTTATTTTCCTTTTTCGTATATATATTCTTTGTTTTGCTTGTCTAGATTCATTTACACACCAGAAAAATTATTTTCTCGACAAAGTATAATGTAACTTATATTGGTCATTTTATTTTCCTACTTATTTCTTTTCATTTCTATTCATGTCATAGACGTTGTCGCAAACTTTGAGATAACGAGGGTGAATTTTAGATGGAACTGAATCATGCTTAGTTAGAGTAATGAGGTTGAAGGCTACAAAAGAAAATACAAAAAAACCCCCCAAAAAACATAAGCAAAGAATGTGCTTTAAAGCCACAGAAAATATATACAAATTGACACAAAGATAGTTAGGTCGTTTGTATAGTTCTTCTTTTGTCATGTACTTGAGATAAACAGATTTTATTTATTTACTTATTTATTTACATCGTCACGAGTTATTTTGAAAAAGATAGTTAACAAAATCAAGAAAATAAAAGAAAAACCTCAAAAAGCACAAAAAGAAGTTAAAAAAATTCAAATATCAACAGAATAAAGCAAAAAGAAAAATCAAAATTTCAAACAAAACAAGAAAAAATTGATGAAAAATATTAATAACAAAAGATAAGGTAATAAAAGATTAGTATCTTGAATAAGGAATTATCCAAATATACAATTTGAAATTAACGCTGCGTTCTAGAATTTGGATGTTACTTTACAACCACTAATGCGACTTCATCAAGAAATATTTTTCACAAGTTGCTTACTTGTATTTTATTTCATTTATACTATTATTATTCGTTATGGTTTTTGGATGAACTTCATGAATATGAAATATCTATTCTACAAAAGAAAAAAAACCCAAAAAACACGAAAGTCTATGGAACTGAAAACCGTACCTCTGTCGTAGGTTTTTCGCATTATTTTGCAGATATTATTAGAGTTAAATGTTGCTTTTAGTATTGTTTAATGTTGCTGATGTATCTCTTGTTCTCGCTGTTTTGTTATTGTTACTGTTGCTGAATATAATAGTTGTGTTTATTTACAGATCAACTGGTGGCGATGAGGGAACCGGATCGTAAGTTCGACTTTTTTTTAGACTGATTACTACAAAATGTAGTTTGTAGACATAGAGAAAACATGTCCGACTTTTCTCTATTCATCCTTGCTTATCTTTTTTCCGCCCACCAACTTTCAATTAAAATTGTTTCATTCCTATTTTTGTGTTAAATATTTGCATATGTAGTTGTAGATAGTCTGAGTTTGGTTTTATTTCCAGGTGTTGTGTTTTTTCTTGTTTTTTTTGTAGCCTATGAATACACATGTAGAATGAAAAAACTAAAAACAAAAACTATCTGCAGTGATTTTGTAGTTAGTGTTTAAATCGAATGCTTAGTTTTAGGACTTTAAAAGAAAATCAGTTATAGTAAACCACACAAGTTATGACTGAAAAATTAGATTTCTATTTCAGAAAAAAATCATATATCACGTATATTCTAAAGAATCAAATAGAATGTGTCTATGGTAAAGAGATAATATTTATTTCACTATTTGGTTTATTTTCCCAACTGCAAAAATATCTGAGATATCGTTACGACAATACTAGTTATCCTTTCAAATTTCAAAGTATATTATGGGAAAACACACTGGTGTTGTTTTACTAAAGTAAATAAGATAACTTGAAATTAACATTAAAAGTGAACGAAATACTCTTTGCCTATGCTCCTCCCAGTACTTGCAGCTTTGATTCGAATCTATTCATGATACCTATTTAAAGTTTGCAGCTGGACCGTTATGACCCAAAGAATATTTGTTATAGACAATGTGTAGCGCTGAACTTAGGTCTCATATTCTGTGACAATTTGAATGTTATGTAAAACCCAAATGAGTCGTAGAGTCGCCATCAAAGACTTTATTTTTATGTAGTATCGGAAGTAATTCATTCAAGCAGATGTCAGCTTTCTGTAGAATGCCGGCTTCGGTCGAAACATATAGTCTTTTTGCTATATCACACGTTCGGATGACCTCTACTCAACTACTTCGACGTCTAGACTTCTCCTTCTATATCTACGTATTGGGCTAGCCTACTTCGTCGTCTGGGGGCGTCGACACAACACTTTTGGTGCACATTAAATTGAAACAGATGGGCTGAAAACCGAACTAGTGTCCAACACATAAGAAAGCGAGTGGCTCCGTAGCACTCAATGGTGCACAAAGTAATATTTATACTATACTTTTAAATAGTTTAAAATCAATATAGATTCTAATGTTACATGCTCAAAGAATTTTAACGTTCTTTACCAATATAAATATTGACTCTATGCTTATAATACATTCACTAAGATAGATTTACTCAAATTCTTGAATTCATCAAGTTTACACTTGTATTCATCTAATCACTCACAATCTTTAGGATTGTAAAATTATCTGTTGCATAACAAATTGTTGTTACTGTATATTTATCTTTAAAGGTAGATAATTAGCAGAAGGAAAAACCAACATAAAACGTTCTTCTTTGAAATAGAGTCGTACTAAATGTTTGTAAGTGGAGACGATAGAAACCAATAAAATAATTATTAACCAAGGATTCTTGAGACATGCTTTGTAAATATAAATTTATACTTTGATGAACAGGCATATTACATAAGATATATTATGGAGTGCCTCACATCTATGTTAACTTGAGCAACAAGTTCATTAATGTAAACAAATTCTAAGCTCAGAATACTGTGTGCCTGTGTTTCAGGAAATCAGTTATGACACTTCTTATATGAAGTCTCACAAACAGTTTGAAATAGAGAATTAACGAAAATTACGTGATAAATTTCAAACAACTCTGAAGCAGAAAAATATGCATTTCGGACAATTTTGCAATCTGGTTGCTAGACACACATCTTTGTGAATAAATTGCATAAAGTACACACTATAACCAAGTAAATGTTTTTCTATTTACAAAATAGAACATTGTCTCTAAGAGAGAAACTCTTTTCGCACAACTTTATACATTTATCCATCTTGCCCTGTGTGTATGCATACACATTCACATATGTCTGTCTGTACATCTGTGTCTGCATTTATGTGTGTGATGATAATACACTCGTATATACTGGCATATAGAGAGAGACATATAGAGGAAAATACTTACATATATAAATAGTGCATCAGAATAAAATATGCTTAGAGAATGCTTGGAAAGTGTATTGATTGACGTAATGTAGCAGAAATTTTAATCATTTGATAGTTACTGCTTGTATTCTTGTGTTGTGTTGGTAGAAATTAAGTAATTCATAAATTATCTTTATTTTTCTATAGCAAGCTAACTCCTTTTTACTAATAAATGTATGTTATATATATCTTATGAATTGAAGTAATTTTACTTTCTTTTTCATAGGAAAATATTGTTTTAATTTTGTATTTTTCCTCATAGTCTAAGATTTAAATTAATATATTTTTTTTTATTAATCTTGACTTATTAATTCACAAAGTTTTCTCGTTTGAACTTATAATCTATTTCTTCTTCATTCACTTCATTTACTTCATGTTTATTTATTTATTCATATTTCATTCTCACACTAGAACAACCCTTTGTTATCGGGTGATACACTCTTCAGTAGATTTATTTTATATTTCACTATATCTTGCTACAGAATCTGTCTAGGTCTAGACGTTAGAATATTTTGTTTGCTTCAACATTTTTAAAATTAATTTTAACCCGAGATAACAGAGTATCTCCGCTTCCTCAACTCTATTCATCGCCTAAAATGGTGTAGACGAAATAAAAATAGTAATATAATAATAGATTATTATTCAGTGATTGAATTTTATTTAATTAATAAAGCTTTCAATATCTATTTTTGTTTTTTTGCTAATGCAGATCGTTCGAAGGTGCAGATGAGGCTAAAGTCAAGATGGAGGTAAGTATTTCCGTTTTTTTCTGTCGTATGAATGTTTCTCTCAAAGCTAATTTTAATATTCCATAGCGATCGCTCTTTTGAGCCAATGTATCTTTGTGGGGCACCATTGTTTACGAAGTAGCTCATTACCATAATCATTGACAACGCCACACTATTATGGAAGTCTTTAATTTACACATAATGACGAACTTAGCATCTACGGTATGTATATGACTTGGGTATGGAATGAGATCCACTTGCCAGAAATTGTAGCAAGATTTTCCTCAAGATGGAATGATCAGTAGTAGAACATCTTTGACATTAACATGATCGATTAAGGCAAACATATGGTTAAAGGATAACAAAAGCACTAAATGAGTAATCATCGACGTGAAAGTACGATCTGCTGGAAATAACAGTAAAATATCAATGAAACCATGTTGGAATATATGGTCTGAGATTATACATGTCAGAAGATATGTCACGGTCGGAATGTCTTCGATTATAAATAGCCTTCATCAAGGCTGATCCGCAATATAACAACAATACGCACACTAAGTACATTGTAGGAGAGTATTCCTTTGTGTCTCCTAAGTGCAAAATTGTGTTGCTTTGTTTTAAACATAAGAGATGATATAAAGCTTTGGTGATGCAAAAGGGAAAAATAAAACTTAAAATATGCGTATATGTATGTATATTTTTATATTAATATTTAGCTGAAGTAACAGAGTAACTGAAGGGACGAGAGTTTCGTGCCTATGCACGAAATTCTCGGCCTTTGAGTCACTTTGTTGCTTCTGTTAATTATTATTATTATTATTATTATTATTATTATTATTATTCATAATAATGATAATATATGTAGGATTAAAAGGATAAAGATCCTTCCCGGATCAAATAGACTCATGGGGCTGGTTTCCCGGTTTTTAGTGTTGGATAGATTGTTTTGCAGTAATTGTTCCGGATCTTTGCATTATCAGTTGTTTAAATCCCACCAAGGTCAACTGTGCCTCACACACTTGTGGGGACGATTAACAGAGTAAGATAAGGTTTTCGACAAGATCTATCTTATCCCTTTCTGTGTCTCTGTGCTTCTAGCTTTGGCAGAAGATGGGCTCCGACAGATCTTGTTTGTGGGTGAAGAC
>NC_068987.1:54033134-54039908 GCF_001194135.2 Octopus bimaculoides | reverse complement strand
ATATATATATATATATATATATATATATATATATAATGTATATATATATAAGAGAGAGAGAGAGAGAGAGAGAGAGAGAGAGAGAGAGAGAGAGAGAGAGTGTGTGTGTGTACTGTTCCGTCATGCTAAGATCAACCGAAAAATTACTCCATCTGGTTAGAGATAAATATTATTTAATAAATACAATATATGTTTTTATGTACTACTATTAGTTTCATGTGCTGAGAGCATGCCAGACTATATTCTAATACGACTGGTGTATTAGCACAGTATTCAGGCACTGCTCACATAGCAGTTATGCTCTCAGCACATGAAACTAATAGTAGCACATAAAAATATATATTGTGTTTATTAAATAATATATATATAAGAGAGAGAGAGAGAGAGAGAGAAAGAGAGTGTGTGTTTGTGAACATCTTAAGATTATGTGTATTTTATAATACCACCGTCTTTCTTTTGCTGTCACAGGGAAGATTATTTTTGATATATTTTGAATTTACATTTATTTTCGTCTTAACTATCATTAGTGATTCTATGATCAGATATTTATTGATTGAATGATTCACTTCATTAAACAACAGCTTCAGTAATGTCCAAGCAACTCGATGAATTATGGATGTCACCATTACTTGTGCAGATCCTTATTAACAATATAATTTCTCCTTTCATCTTTTTAAAAACATTTTTCTTGTAGGCTAAGAAAATTAGAGATAAGGAAAAGCAGGCACAAGAAATGGCAGAATATGAAGAAATGAGGAGAGACGAGAGAGAGAAAGAGGAGAGGGAGATCAAAGAACTGAGGGAAAGAAGAGTAAGTATATTAACATTTATAAATAATCTAATGAACCTATTTATTTATTTATTTATTTATTTATTATTTATTAGTCGAGTATATCAATAATATGAAGGGATACGGCCTGGGCTGTGTATATCATTACCATCGCAATTTTTATCCAAAGTGATAAGGTATCTAATTTCTTCTGTTTCAGTCCACCACGCCGTATATAAATACTAGACGTAGATACAATTTACTAAAATAAAAAATCTAAAAGTAATGCTTTAAATAATGAAGCGCATATTTAAAATTACTCCTATAACGTTAACTAAATAACGCAAAAGGAAGCTTTCTCATATATTTTTCACGTTAATCTTCTAGATGTTTCTAGAGCCCTCGACGATATTTCTCATTTATTCCTATTTGTTAACTTTTTACAAATATTTGGAAACACGCATTTTATATTCGAAGTTCCGATGAAGCTATAAGGTGTTACTCAATCGCTTGACTGTGTCCACTGCATGATATAGTAGAAACGCTGTAAGCTAATGAAATTCATAATTATTTATTCCCTTGTACTCTCATCTTATTTGGAAACATTAAGATAATAATTAAATCTAAACACAAGCAAAACAGTTGACGAAACGGATATTCTGTTCAATTTAGTGGCAAACAGTGTTGAACAAGAGTTCGTATTTTCATTTTATTTCTGTTGTTAATACCTTTTCTGCACGGATAAATGTGACTGATAAACTACAAGGTGCTTGTGTCCAATGAAATAATTTTTTTTACTTCCTTCACATTATCCATTCATTCCTAATTTTGTTGCAAGGCACGTGTTTAGGGATCAGTCGAGGTATTAATATGTATTAACTAACTAGTGCGGTGAGCAGGCAGCATCGTTAGCACGCTAGGCAGAATCGTTGGTACGCCGGGCAAAATGTTTAGCCGCATCTCGTCCGTCTTTACGTTGTGGATTCAAATTCGGCCGAGGTTGACTTTGCTTTCCTCCTTTCGGGGTCGATAAAATAAGTACCGGTCGAACACTGGGGTTGATGTGATTGACCAACCCCTTCCTCCGAAATTGCTGGCCTTGTGCCCAAAATTTCTAACCAATTGTATCATCAAACCGGCTATTATTTCAAGTTTTAGTTTTACTTGCTCTACATTTTTGCCCAGTGTTAATATCCGATGTAGTAAATATATACACATATATATATTCCACTGATACTTTCAGGAACGCCGTAGGAAGGAACGCCAGGAAGAAGAGAAAAGATTAACTGAGTTGAGGAAGATCGAAGAAGCACGTCGTAAGGGAGAAGAGGTAAGATCTATAGTTATGTTGTTACTGCTACCACTTGACAGAAACAAGAGAGTGTCAGAAGAAAGTCTTCACGGTATTTTATTTGCCTTCTATGTTGTAAGTTTAAATACCGCAGAGGTCAACTTTGCCTTTCATCCAATCAAATACGAGGGCAATTTGTTATTTTATGAAGATGCCATGTATAGAAAATCTTACACTATATAATGTGAGTACATATATGTGCATGTTTATATATGTGTATATATACAGCTGTAAAGGTATATATAATATACGTGTATATGTATATACGTGTACATATGTATATGTGCTTGTGTGTTCGCATAAAGTAATACAATTACTAAGCTAATCATTGCCTGGGTTTAAAAGGTTGCTTTGTAAAGAAGCGAATGTGTTTCTGACGCTGTTTGAAGCATTTCCTTTCTAATGCCCCTTGAAAACGCAAGGACATCACAGTACTTTGACACACACATACATGTACACATACACATATACACACACACACACACACACACACACACACACATCTTAGATTATGCATACCCTTACTCAGAAATAAGCTGAAAAAATACAACAAATAAGCTCGTTTACTGCAGAATGATAATTGAGTCGCATGCGGTTAATTACGTTTTATGTGTAGAAAGTAACGGTTTGTACTCAAGTGTTTTTGAATGATTAAATATCTCCTGGATTTCTGTAAACTTCTATTTTCGTTTATTCTGAAAATTCCAGGAAGAAAAGAAAAAGAAAAAGAAGGAAGAAGAGCAGACCAAGAAAGAGGAACGTGAGAAGAAGCTGAGAGAGGCTGAAGAACGTCTCAAGCCCAAGAAGCCAAACTATGTTATTGCCAAGAAGGGAGGAGAAGAAGGCGGACCTAAAGAGGTAAGATTCAGTTAAACTTTACTTTTTGAAATCCCCATTCTAATGTTTGAATACCAACAACAACAACAACAACAACAGTTTTCTCATTTGTTAGAGCAGGGGTTTTCAAACTGTGATCCGCGGACCACAGGGGGTTCGCAAGGACAAGACAGGGGGTCCGTGGACAGCAAATACATTTTTATGGGCAATTTGATTTTATATATGTTTTTTAATCGAAATCTTTTAATTGACAATAAACCTATTTGTTAAATACTGTTAAATAAATAAATGTAAAAATATATGTTATTTTAAGCAAATATTTATGTATAAATTTCATAAGCGTTTATAAGGGGGTCCCTAAGGTAAAGTCTGAAATATAAAGGGGTCCGCAAGTCAAAAAGTTTGAAAACCCCTGTGTTAGAGTTAACACATTTCTAGGAATATCGCCATGGTACTTGGCAAATTGTTTCTAGTGAATTGACTCGACTATAGCGACTTTATACAAACAGGTTATTCACTGGTGTTTTTAACAGTATTCCTTTCGTTTCTATAATTTACTATGGATATATTCTACAGTGGATTACATGAAGTGTGTGTGTGATCTCAAAACCATAGCAAAAAAAATGATGTTTTAATTCAGTGTTTTGGCACATGGCTTGAAAATTACTGTATCTAGGTATTATCTCGTTCCATTTCCAAAGCTCCTAGACAATTTCGTTTATGGAATCCTGCATTATACATTGGATCACATGAAACATTTGCGGAGAGAAGTTACGATGAGCACAATTTTGTTGTGATCCTCATTACATATAAGAAAAAATCTTTTTATATAAGTATATCGACAAAATGGGGACAGGTAGGACAAGAAGAGACACGTAAGACAGAAAGAGGTTACAGAATGTGTGACGAAAGAACTTTGACACATAATCTAATGATAACAACAACAACAACAACAACAACAATAATAATAATAAATAATAATAATAAAGTGAAGAATAAATAGTGCGTGTGTTTAACCTGCAGCAGACGACCTTATATATATATATATGTGTGTGTGTGTGTGTGTGTGTGTGTGCACGTGTGTGTAGTTGCACGTGTATAAGGGATGACCACTAGGTGGACATCCAATATACTAGAAAGAGGTCATCAACGACCCAACCACAAACGAAAATAATGTTCCCCAGAAAAATGTTTTCTGAATTTTCAGATTTTTTGATATGCTAGGCCACTTGGTTTTAATTTGAATTAATATTCAATTTATCACCGTATCTATATAAATAATATATATGTAGTTAGATAGATAAAGAAAACCATTTATGAATGATAAACAATAAAATCAAACAAAATAGCTAAGATGTAAATTTCTTCCTGGGTCAGGTGATCATCAGTCGCAGGTAACTATTCTCTTAGACGTTGAATTTGGCACTGCACGTCAAAACAACGCAATCACTTGTTCTTTTTTAAAATTTGATACTTTCAAAAGCAGAGATACACGTCTCCTTCATGTAGTTTCTAACTAGAGACGAAACTGAACATAGCTATAAGGACAACAGGATATATATAAGAGGCTGCGAATCGTTTACCGCTCGAAGCTCTTTCAATTCCAGCACTGAAAACCCTCTCCAAATTTTATAAGAAAATTGTACTCCATTCATTTAGATTAAACATAATAAGCAAAAGCTATTAAAAATGATTACATACATATGAGTATGTCTTATAATACTATAATGCCATATAATAACACAATCATTTACTACTTTATCGTAAATAACGAGAGATTTTCCTCAATGAATTCAGCTTGTCGTAATGAGATGGATGTAGCCGTCGTCTTTTTGAGATACTTCTGAGTTCCGATTAATACTATGCGTTGCTAACATAGAAATATGCCTGGACTTGTCTCAGTACTACCATAAACATACTCATCTCGCCATTACATAGCGTAAATTCCATTTTTTAAACAATTTCAAAATATTCCGATTTTGTTTTTATTTGCGAGATACTTGATGTGAAATCTTGCATTAAAACAGATTTGATGCATCTTCGGAAGGTCAATATGCCAATAAGAAACGCACACATTGATTTCTATTTCATTTTTTTACATTACTAGTCAAATCTACGTCGCGAATGACATAAAATGGCTCTGACGAAACTAGCTGATTGACGAACCAAATGAATTATCAAATAATCGATTAATTAATTGGTTAAATAATAAAATAATTGATAACTTATAAAATATGAAGAGAGATAAATCCAGTGCATGTGTTTCTTATTAGCGTAATAACCGTACTAAGATACAACAAAATTATTTAAAAATCTTACTAGGTTTTCTATGCTCTGTGTAATGAACTTTCCTGCTAACCATCGTCACGTGTAATTTTAATTTAAAAAAATCCACAGCTAGTGAGCTGTGTTGGCTTCGACATATCTCCATGTGTAATTTTAGTGAGTGGAACACTTAAAATATGCACCTTATTTTGAGGGGCAATTGCCTGCTAAATTGACAAGTTTTTTTTTTATTTTTTAATTTAGCCAACAAGTAAAGAGGACATGCAAAAGTCTAAAGAACAACTTGAGGAAGAAAAGAGAGCTATTTTGGCTCAGAGAATACAACCTTTGGCTATTGATGGGTTGAATGCTGAGAAGCTGAGGGAGAAGGCCAAAGAGCTGCATGATCATCTTCGAAAGTTGGCTAGTGACAAGTTCGACTGTGAAGAGAACTACAAAAGGCAGCAGAAAGACGTAAGTAAATCTTTGTGATTTATATAATCATGATGCTTTTACTTCAGCATCTAGGTAACTGTAATTTTTTAGTATTTTCTTTTTTCTACGTGAGCAACTGAATAACCATTTAGTAATTTTATACTGATAATTAGTCACTGTAAGCGATTATTTGTCATGGAGGAATGATGTTAAGATATTATCTGCTCTCAGGTGTTCTGGTTGTATGCTAACAATCGTAGTTCTATTGTCTCTGCCACCTGATTGCCCTTAAATGCATTTGTGAATTCATCCTTTCAGTTTGCTGATTGTATACTGAGGACACAGCTCATTCAGTAACCCGCCCTTCTCTTCTATGGCTTTCGATTCTTAGCTTTCGATTTCTGTAATCCAATCTGCAAGACAGCAGCTTCTTTTCTGTGTTTGAGTATTGTTCCGTAGTCTTTGAACTTCCAATTCCTCCTACAAGGCAACAGTTACTATTTGACCATAGTCTGTTACAGGTTACCAACAAATGTAGAAAACTATGTTGAGTCAAAGTGATTTTGCAATGCAGTTGACTGAAAACTTTGCAAGTTCTACTGTTCATAACCAGAATAGACGGAGTAGTGTCAGTTAAGAGGTATCTCGATACTTCTCAACATTGCTCTTAGCAGCAGATGCAGTTTCAAGTCATACCCAGGACATATACCAATACATAGATATATATAATCTTGTTGGTGATTATTATAAAGCAAGATATAGATTCTCAATGTGGTGAGATTATGATTGGGCTTCAATCCTCGGTTGAGGCTACTTCTCTTCATTAATGCTGATAAATGAATTAAAAATTTAATCTGGTGCAAAATATTTTTCTCTAGTCAAAGCAAGACAAGAAACTGATTGATGTAGAAATAAACACGCTCCATCGATGTCTAGACTACAGATCAGTTACAGGTCTTCTTTGAAGCCAGTTCAGCAATATATCTATGGTAAAGCATGAATAATCTTTAAAAAAATAATAGAGCATTGTGTTTGGGAAAAAGAAAATCTTACAGAAGGAAACAAAAGTTCTCATGTGTGTTATTTTCTAAAAGAAATTCTCTCTGTCTTCTTCTCT
>NC_068987.1:54014243-54032597 GCF_001194135.2 Octopus bimaculoides | reverse complement strand
AAGATCGGTATTTAAAATATTGATCTTATCAAGTGGTCAGCATGGGAATAAAAACCATCAAAGGTAATAATTATTTAAAATTATTTAAAATTATAATACAGGGTATCAAGAGATACCACCACGCTGAAAAAATAGCAGTCAAATCCTGACTCCAAAACCACAATAAATGTCCGCAAGGCACGATTAGCGAAGACGAAGACCAAATAAACCAGTAAAAATAATAAGATAATTTCAAATCCTGGATTTCTGGCTTTGCATAAATGATATATATATATATATATATATATATATACTGATATTCCGTCGGTCACGACAAGTATTCTGCTTGATCTGATCGACAGAAAACCCTGCTTAGGAAATTTACGTGCGAGTGGGTGACCACTCCACAGGCACGCACTCCAGAGATTCAGCGTGACACAGAAGGTGAGAAGGCTGGCTCTTTGAAATACATGTAAAGCTCATTTTCGCCAGCTGAGTGGACTGGAGTAACGTGAAGTAAAGTGTTTTGCTCAAGGATACAACGCCCCACCGGAAATCGGCTTCACAACTTGACGATCGTGAGCCGAATACCCTAACTACTAAGTCACGCGCCTTCATACAAGACCCCCCCCACACACACACACAGTGCAATGTAAATTGCTTTGCATATAGCTAGTTAGTTACATGTAAGTCGAGCCAACTAAAGAATTTGTTAACACTCGTATTATGTTGTATGCATCTACATATACATGCCTATGTATATAAAACTATTTTTTCTTTCTTTACTAGCTTATTGAACTCGCCGAGAGAGCTAGACAACTTAGCAAGGGGTATGTATTGATATTATATTAACATTGCTTATTTTCATAATTTATTGTATCCGTTTACTCACATATATACACACATAGACGATGCTTGTGTGAAAGTGTCTGAGCACAGTTATTTCACGGTCAAACAAAGTACAATTCCTACAATGTTAATTGCTGTACTTGTAAGTTTACATTTTGTATATGAATGCAAATTATGGAAGTCGGTTTATCAGGAGAATTCCTATATTCGGCGAGATGCTTGAGTTACTATTTTTATAAAATATTTTCTGTTGAGATTTCTTGTGTATTTATATATCTCATTGTTTTTAATGTTCTGTTTTCATTTTTTAGCAAGGGAAAGAAGACATCAGGAGACGTTCAGAGAGTTGATGACTCGTAAGTATTTCATAAGTATAAATATGTACTACTAAGTATATTTATCAATATCATCGAATCTGTTTATATATATATATATATATATATAAACAGATTCGATGGAGCAAGTTGAAAGAATCGAAACCGTGATCTTGCGATCGTGAATGCAACACCCTATCCACCAAGTACGCAAGCTTGTCTGCGTGCACACACACACACACACACACACACACATTGCCATGAAAATGTTTCCTGGCATTTTACACAAACTGTAAAATAAAATAAATGATACTTTAATAGGCAATATAGTTAAACAGGATAATTGATTAGTTTCATCTCCGAGGATATATGCAGTTTAGACGACAGGTTACTCCGTATCCACCTTTCTCGAATTTCACTGGATTAGTTTGTGGTTATGGGACAAACACTTTCCCAGCGCCCGTACATTGCACTATAACTACAGATCATGCAGTTACATAGAAAAAATATTTGATGTAAGACCATACTTGTATAGGACTCTAATGACGTTCTGAATTTTATCTATAAAAATATTTCAGTTTAGCACCGCAAATTAATAAAACGTCTATCAGTTAGGTATTATCATTGCTGATTACTGTGGTAAACATGGTGCCATTTATGCCATTTAGTTAATACTATGAGAACCTAGTCGACGAGAATCACAAGAATTTAGACAATGGACATATATAACGGCAAATATAAATATGTATGTATGTAGGTATGTGTGCGTGTGTGTAGATAGCTATATTGGTATATGTATTTGCATATGTGAGCTAATATATTTGTGTGTGCGTATACATACACTATATTAATTATTTCAAGGTTATAAATACCTCTTAAAGCGATGTCAGCATCCAGGATTCCCGGTTTTATCCAGTGTATTAGTGAAATACTAAAAGTTGTTAGCTTCACATTGATGGATATGGGTATATTACTATTTATGTATAAGAAAAATAGAGAAATTGGTATGCAGACATCAATTTATTTAAACGAATCCGATTTCGAACAATATCAAACTCATAGATCCTACAATCATTCCCATGCCCAATTGATTCAAATTAGAAAAAAATCATTTAAATATTCATATTGAACATAGTTAATTGAACATTTCCTCAGGGTCAGAACTTGATAGAAAAAGGAACTACATCCCAGTGTATTAATATATCATTGGTAAACTCAGCATTAAATTCAGATACGTGCGTTTATGCATTCTTGTCGGTACTGTGCAGAATAGTTTATTAGTAATAACGATAAGATTAGCTTGAAGAAATTGCTCTATAGTTATTTAATTAAAAGGTGCAGTTGGTCTTCAAATTTTTCCATAGAGATTAAATAAAATAAGAAGTGTCCATATTTGCCTTATCTGTCTAGCAGGTCAGAAATGGCATGCCGCATCTGTGTCGCTTTAAGAGAACAACAGTCTAAGGATGGCATTGCTCTAAATCGAGTTCCAGCCATCATATATAGCCTATGTCAAAGTACATCCCACTATATTCAAACGTGATAATCACACGTTTTAATGTTCTATTTAATGAAGATAATCTACTTATTGTTTTGAAATTCTAAAGCTCAGAATCTAGAGTTATAGAGCGGAGATAATCATAATATAAAAACCCAAGTATAAAAATTGCTCACCTCTTACAAACGTCTCTTATCGAGATTGCATTTGAAGTTTTGTTCGGATTCTTGCATCAACAGTATTTTGGTTTTCATAATAAAGTCAAAATGAAGTGTTTGTTGGTGCTGTATTTGATCATGATAAGTCTTGTATATATAATGTTTTAAAGAGATTGGTTTTTTGCATAATTTGTAAGAATGTTTAGATGAATGTTGTGATTCAAGTCTCTAATGCATGTCTTAAATTTTTTCTTCTGCTTTTACAGTTTTGACAATTTGGCAGATAAATATGCAGGTTGCCCTGTAAGTAAATTTACCAAACTATATATCTCGAAAAATTCTTTACATCTCTCTCTCTCTCTCTCTCTCTCTCTCTCTTGCTTCCTCTCTTATATTTTATATGCGTATGCACGTATGTATGTACATATATCATCATCATTGTTTAACGTCCAACTTTTCATGCATGCATGGGTCAGACGGAATTTGTTGAGAGGTTATCTACAGTTGGATAACTTCGCCAACCTACATGTTTCCGAGCAAAGTAAAAATTCTCATGCCCCAAAACAAACGGCATCACTTCTATGATGGTAACGATCTTTTACAAATATCACGTGATGCCATAACGAGAGTGCACGCGCGCACAAACAAATCTTTTTTAGTTAATGAGAAAAATTTATAAAGTGACTCAGAGGTCGAATGATTCGTGCATAGCACTTGTCAAATTCAACAAACTTATCGAACGTTTAACTGTCACGTACGAAACTCGGCCTTGAGTCAGTCACTTTGTAAATTATCACCATTAAAAATGATATATGTATATGAATAAATAGGCACTAAGGCTAGCGTTATAGCATAATCTTTACCAAGTCGTACCTTTCAGTATTTGTTATGGCTCTTTACGTTCTGAGTTTCCTTCTTACCGTGAAGACCTTTGTCTTAGGTCGATTCAGAGTCGGTAAAATATCGTACCCTTAAAATTGTTGCCTTATGCTAAACTTTAGAATTATTATTATTATTGTTCAGTAGTTTTATTTTTATAACGTGCTTTCACTTCACTACCGAGCGCAGCTCTGTGCGCCTTGGGTATGTGCTGTGGTTTGCTGTGGTGCTCTTATGGTTACTGTATTGAAAGTGTTTTGCGTAGGATGTGTGCAGTACCCAGTAGTGCAATTTTCTATTATTATTATTATCATTATTATTATTATTTCTTTTCTAGCCCAAAATCTTACTTCATAGCAAATATGAACGTCTCACAGACCACAGAAGTTATTGTGAACGAAAAGATTTGTACGAAAAAGTAAGTAAAGAATTAGAAGAACTGATAGACAAAGACAGGAAGATCAAAGAACACCAAAGAACTGTACGCCACAAAGTTGGAGAAGGTGGTGAAGGTGAAGGTGAAGGTGAAGAAGTTCCTCAGGAGGAAGAAGTTGAAGCTTAAATGAACTAATTAAACAACTTTCAAACAACAATATAAAAATGATTTTTAAAATGTATTAAAAACATATAGTTAGTTCAAAGGTAAGTAACTTTCAGTGAAGATATCTTAGCATTGTTACATGTGCATTTTAAATATTTCTATTGCCGTGTGTATCTCATACAAAATGTGTTCACAAGTTGCTGTGGAATTGTCTGAAATAAAATTTCTTCATCAGAAAGAGATTTCATCTCAGATAATTCGAGAATTCAACGGTGTCATGTCTTCTAACTGTGAAGATGCATTTAGTGCGATAAACAGATGCCGATTTTAATTTAATACTGCTTCAATTGTGCTAATGTTTAATTCTGTTTATCAAGAAGCAGGTGACAACGGGTGCACGGCATTGGCTAGACTCGAGAAAGGTGAAACGCGTCTGTCATTCTCCTGAGTCACTGCAGCAACGATGGTTACCTCGTGTCTATATCATATTTTTTAACACAAGTCTCTGAAGATATTTTGCCTCAGGCAGACAATTGCAAAGCATCATGCTTTCTAACGGTCTATATAGATTTTGTTTATACGCAGATAGCGACTTTGATTTAATGCTGTTTCAGTTGTGCATTCAGAGCTTTATACATATTTACTTGTTGACTCTACTTTGTTGTACGTGGGTAACCAGCAGCGCCGATAGCTTGGCATGGTGGACTACTAATCGAAGCAAATCGGTATTTATATACCATAGTCACTTGTGTTTTGTTCACGAGGAAAATACCATGGGATGATTGTATAAGGTCCTATGAATTAACGAAAAAATACTAAGTTCAAGTCATCTTAATGAAAATAAATTTGGACCAAAACATGAAAACAATCTAGTACTTAGTTCTCAAACGGCTCCATAATATTCATTATCAAATTTGCTGTACTTCCGGTTTGAATTACTTGCAAAAACAGTTCATTCCACCTTAAACTCACAATGTGTAGTAATAAACCACCAGGTGAATTTCTAACTTAAGTAGGAAGGATTTTCTCAGAATTATTTGTTAGATCTCAGACCTATCACTCAGAAACATCGGTCTGTTCCATTCAATTTGATATTCCGAGCTGAAGTCTAAATTGATTTATTTATAATATTAATCTATAATAGGAAATAATTATTCGTAAAATGGAAATAAATTTAGAAAAGATTTTAAAAATCAAAAGATATGCTCAGTTCATTTGAATTCGATCAATTTCCTTGTAATTTCTGGTTATTAGATACAACTACAATGACAAGTGGTTTGTCTATAATTCTTCAACGAAAATGCATAATATTCGTAACAAAATCAGCTTAAATTCCGTTGGCCTAATTAATAGTGAATCCTTTTCTCCTTGTATTTGAAAAGACTATTTTTGGTATTAAAGTTGGTAAATATTTTATTTTTCGCTTTATTCCAGAAATCTTTAACGTTTGAGTGTGACCTGCTTTTTCTTATCAAGATCAGTATTCTTACCAATTCGAAACAACTGATGTCCAACTTAATATCTGGTTGGACAGTAAGCTACAGATCTTGACCTCAGAACAAACTGACCAACTCTCTGATCTCTATCTTCCTTGCCCCCTTTAAAAACCTTAATTCTGCTGACAAGCGACTTCTAGGACACTCTGAAGAAATAGAGAGAAGCAAAGCAGAGAAAAATAATTGACTACCATCTGAAAATCTGACGGGTATTGGTTCAAAAATTAAGATCAACTATAATAAAAACTTCCATTTGATTGCTTTAGCAGTATAAAAATGGATTCAATATTACATGAAAATAATGAAAAAATTAATCGTGTAATTGAATAGAATCACGCATATATAGATATGTTTGTCAGGTGACCTAGACTTCTTTTTCTCTGTTTTCAACATCTAGTCGCTATTTTCAGCAGCTATTTTGATGCCGTTCAAGAAACTTTATACATCGCATTTGTTGAAATATGTCGCTCAACGTATTATTTTTCACCATGTTTGTTGTCGTCAATTATAACAGATCAGTTTCTATTGTATGGCATAATAAAATATTAAGTGGAATTTAATATTCATAATAAAACGAAAGAACACAATTACTTAAGAGTTCCTTAATTTTCTTTTACTCTCACTGATGGAAGCTGACCATTTCGGTTCACAAAACAGAACCCATGTTTATATCGATAACAACAATAATAGACAACAAATCATTAAAGAACACTGAAATATATAAGAAGCATTTAGAAAAGAAAACCTATTTATTGTGTGTATGTTAAATGCTGTTCTCATTTCTTGTTAAATATTGTTGTTTATCAAGCTGTCACTGAGAGGGAAAGAGAAGGAACGTCTCTATATATGTATTACCTTCAAACTAAATAAAGAGTGTGACCTATTCCCCACTTCAAAACTCTTGTCTTAATTTGTAATTTGATTTTCTTTTCCTTTCAAATTTTGGTTTTTGTGAAGAAAGAAAATATATATATATATATATATATGTGTGTGTGTGTGTGTGTTAAATAAAATGAGACTATTTCGAGATGGTCATTTTTTTTTTTTTGCAAAATAAACTCACGCACTATATATTTGTCTTTCACCTCATTTATTACTGCTCTTATTCTAACTTATGTCCGTTGTCCGGAAATCTTTCGTCACACATCCGTGACCTCTTCAGCTACAATGTTCGTCTTCGTGTGTGCTCTTATCCCAACTTATTTCATTCTGCTCATACACGTCATGTGTATGTGATTACGTGTGTGTCTGCATAAGTGCGTGCATGTATGTCTATGTAAGTTCTATATGTATGTATATATGTATATATGTACATGTGTGAGTTTCTGCTTTCAAAATGGGAAAGAAACAAATGCTTCTTTGGCCTTAATTGGTATGTTAAATCAAGATAGAAAATTCCTACCTCGGGTACGAAATGTTTCAGGTTTCGCTGAAAAGAAACACGATAAGTCATTTTAAAAAATCTTTTCACAATAAACTGTTTTCATTCTAATTAATAATGATTTAATCTGAAAAGATGATAGTTGGAGCAAGATCTGCGGAGTGGGGAGGATGAGACAAACTACCCATTTTTGTGCCATAACCTTTTCCTGAATGGCCAGGGCAATGTGTTGTCGTACATAATCTTGTAAGAGTACCACTCCTTTACGAGTAATTTGCTTTTTCTGCAAATTTTTCTGCTGTATTAACTTTCACTTTGGTTTAACACTTCATGATATACAACACCCTTCATATCGTACCAGACGGAGAACATAAGTATTTTTTCGACTGTTTTCATAGCGTGATAACCGTTGTAGTATTCATTGAATATGATTATAGATAACTTACTTTCATCACTTGAGGTGATTCTACACTGGAAATATTTGTCAGCAAATCTATTTTTCAATGAAAGTGTTGCCTTCTTTCATTAACTTAAAAATTAGTCAAATAATAAGGAGGCAATTGCTTACATACGTTTCTTAGTCCATGAAGATGTTCTATGGTTGAAGCGCAGCTTGAATTGAAATGTTTTACTAATACTCCCACAGTTTGCTTGAGGTTTTCCCTAACTACAGCTTAAACTTGGTCGTCCAGATCGTGAGAAATCTGCAGGAGAAAAGTTTCCCAAACGAAATTTGCCTAACCATTGTTGGCAAGTCCGGACAGTTAAACTATCATTTCTATAGATAGAACAAACGTTTCTTGTCACTTCAATTCTTGAAGAGCCAATCTGAAATTCATACAGCATTCATTGCCTGATATGGGTCAGATCTAAACTCATTTTAAAAGGGTAGAATCAATACGAATTTAATCATGGTGATATAAAATAATCTACAAAAAATAAAATAGGGAAAAATGTAAAAATGAATACTCATTTTAGCTTAAGTACTGAAAAATTCTCCTCAAAGTGGTCATATGGAAAAGCGACAGGGCTGTTTTTCCAACCACATCAATAAGGTATTGCATTTTACTATTATAAATCGAATGTGTTTTGGAATATATTTGAATTTCTTACATGTCTTGAAAACTCAACCTTTCTTTTTTGTAGTTGTTAATCATTTGTGTATATTTTTTACGAGAAAGCGTGGCTATGTGTTAAGAAGTTAGCTTCCCAATGACATGATTTATGGTTCAGTCCCAGAGCGTGACATCTTGAGCAAGTGTCTTCTACTATAACCTCGAGCCGGCCAGAAATTGAAAGAAGTAGACAGAAATTGAAAGAAGCTTGTTGTGTGTGTGTATATATATATATATATATAGTGTGCGTGTGTATGTGTGTGTGTGTATCTACCTGGCAACCAGTGTTAGTGTGTTTACGCCTCCGTAACTTAGCGGTTTGGCAAAAGAAACCGATAAAATAAGTCCAAACTTAAATAAAATTCTTGGTGGAGGTGCTCTAATATGGCCACAATCTAAGACTGAGGCAATTAAGAGATAACGTTGATGGCCTCTTAGTTACATTTTACATTAGAAATAGGCACAGGTATGTTTGTGTGGTGGAGTTTGCTTCTCAATAAATGGGTTTTCTGTTCAGTTCCTCTATAATTTTTGCCAACATAGACGTCGTGTTTTTGTGAGCTTCCTCATTTTTTCAAAAGAACTGACTGCTTAAATGAAGTAAAAAAACTAAGCAGAGAATTGTCGCCGCGTCGATATGTGGGATATTAAACTCGTTCTAAGGTGTTTAACACATATAAGGAAAGAAATCCCCAAAAGGAATGTAGCTCCAAACTGATGTGTCGCAGATGTATCTAGATGTGCTAAGGATTTTTAGAAAGTCAACTTTAACGCTTTAGAAAATTTACTCTGAATCTTTTTGAGCGTTTTGAAAATTATGTGATGAATACCTTTAACGAAGCACTAGAGGAGCTTTCGTGAAGCACCAACACTTTAATATAATTGTAGGGGCCTTGCCGTCATAAACAGCGTACCGTGGCAATTTTTTAGACCTATCAGAGCCTGAACTTCTTCAGAACTGACAACACTGACAACAATCAATTTCCTCTACGAAGGAAGTGAGACAGACCATAAAGAGAAGAACCAATATTCTTTCCTACTCTAGGTACAAGGCCCGAATTTCTTGTGGAGTTGGGGTCAGTCGATTAGATCGACAAAAGTACGCAACTGGTACTTAATTTATCGACACTGAAAGGATAAAACGTAAAGTCGACCTCGGTGGAATTTGAACTCAGGAAGTAAAGAGACAAAATAACGCTAGGCATTTCACCCGGCATGCTAACGTTTCTGCCAGCTCACCGCCTGAGTGAAGAACCAATATTAATAGACGACTAATATTTTATTTACTGACTTGGAAAGAACAAGAAAAAGAAAATCGATCTCAGCAAGATTCGATCTCAAAGTCGAGAAAATTACCACCTAGCAATCTATTCAACACACTGATGACTGTGCTAAACGGCCGTTTATGGTTCTGCCTTTTCATAAGTATTAATAATGGTTTCTAACATAAGAACGAGGCCAGTAATTTCCATAAGTTCTTGACAAGTACCTTATTTTATCGATCTTGGAAAGATGAAAAGCAAAGCTGATTTCGGCGGGATTTGAACACATTATGCAAAGAGAAAGCAGAACAAATAGCACATGGCATCTATTTTTCCGACACACTAATGTTTCTGCTTGCTCGCCGCTATTTCCATGCTTTCAGATTCGATAAAACGCAGTAATAAGTCAGGAATAGTGGTCAATAATATCGATTAATCCCTCCCTTCAGAGCTCCTGGTTTTGTTTCTCAATAAGGAAAGAAAAAGTATTTCTTTCTTGATTTCCAGTGCGCACGATGTCAAAAGCGACTTAACCTCTACTTATGTAAAATAATTTATGGTGTTATAGATGGGAAATATATTATCGTCCATTCTTTACATGTTTCGGTTTTCAGAGTGTGGTCATGCCGGGGCAGGCACCAACTTGGAGATTTTTTTGTTGACTTTGACTTTCATCCTTCCGTGATCGATAAATTAAGTACTAATGAAACATTGGAGTTGATATAATGGACAAGTCCTCTCCACCAAAATAAAAGGCCTTGTGCCTTTAGTAGAAGGGATTCTTCTTCTTCTTCTTCTTCTTCTTCTTCTTATTATCATTATTATTATTATTATTATTATTATTATTATTATTATTATTATTATTATTCAAGGCAGCGAGCTGGCAAAATGCTTAGCAGCATTTCATCCGTCTTCACGTACTGAGTTCAAATTCCACTGATGTCGACTTTGCCTTTCATCCTTTCGGGGTCGATGAATTAAATACCAGTGAAACACTGGGTCGATGTGATGGACTAGTCCTCTCTCCCCTGCTTTCAGGCCTTGTACCTTTAGTAGAAAGGATTATTATTATTATTATTAAGACGGCGAGCTGGCAGAATCGTTAGCACGCCGGGAAAATGCTTAGCGGCAATTCGTTGTTCTTCACTTTCTGAGTTCAAATTCTGCCAAGGGTGACTTTGCCGTTCATTCTTTCGGGATCAATAAAATAAGTATCATTTAGACACAGGGGTCGATATAATCGATTTATCCCTCCCAAGAAATTTCAGGCCTTCTGCCTATAGTAGAAAAGATTATTATCATCATCATCGTCATCATTATCACCATTATCATCATCATCATCATCATCATCATCATCATCATCATCATCATCATTATTCCTTCGTAACACAGTGTAGGCAAAAACGCACCAGAGTCTTTAGTCATCTGTCGAGTCACAACAAGGACCTCAGACAGATAACACTTTCCTTAAGATTTGTGCTGTGCCCAATAAGGCTGCTTTTTGCAAGACATCAATCTTCCATGGGATTTCCAGTTGCCTTAAGAAATCTTGAAGTTTCAACGGGATTGAGCCCAAAGCTCCGATCACCACTGGTATCAATTTTACATTACCCTCTCGCATTCCATACAGTCTTGCCATTTCCACTTTCAATTCGGAGTACTTGGTGATTTTTTTCAACCTCATTACTCACAACATTCATGTCATTTGGTATGGCTACATCAATGATCTGACAGGATTTGTCTCTCTTACTCCATTTGATAATATCCGACCTACGGTGTTCGATTATACGATCTGTCTGAAAATATAGTTCCAGAGTATCGTTACTTTTCCATTCTCCTAAATAACTTTACTTCGTATATGCTCACGCCAGTTCTCTGTTACTTCGTATTGGTATTTAGGCATAAGAGCCAATGAAGATACACACTTTAACGTGGCGGCGCTTGTATTCTTTTTATGCAAGGCTCTCACATCCACTTACCAAGAAGGTCACATCTGTCACTTTTACCACAGAGTCTGTATTTCTGGGTGTCAGAAGTTTTATAGATGTTAAACTTCACTGAATTGGTCGCGAGAGCCTGGTTTTGTGCAGCAATGATCAGGCTTTCGGTGGTATGCTTCAAATCACCTCACTCAAGCTATGCCCACGATGCTTTATTATCCTTAACGTCCTGTGTATTCCTTTGCAACTGTCGATGCATTCTCATTTCAAGAAGGTCTTCTTTTCTCTTCTCAGCTCTTTGGTTATACTCTTCCTTGCCCATCATTTCATCTGCATTTACACCCATATCTTTCGAGGCATATTGCAGCAGCTCATCATCACTATTTATCAAATACTCGGCAAGCGTTCTCCTTTCACTCCTTATACATTGGTCTATACTAATTAGTCCTCTGCCACCATTCTTTCTTTTCATATACGGTCTTTTTACGTTTGCTTTAGGGTGTAGCACCCCATGCAGCTTCATCAACTTTCTCGTCATTCTATCCAGTGTTGATATTTCTTGCTTAGTCCCATTTCAGGATGGACGGACCATATCTGACCACAGCAACAATCCAGATATTCATTCGGTAATCAAATTTTTGTCATTCAGGTTGGATTTCAACACCATCTTCACCCATTTTGATACGCCTCAGTGACTTTGACTTTCATTTTTCTGTGTAGAATGTCATCCAGCTCCAAAATCCCTAAATATCTATACCCGCCACTGTTGGGTTCACCCAAAGTCTCTCCTTATGAATACCGCAATCCTCTGCAGGATGCTTTCTTTCCTCCTTTCATATTAAGTACTGAGCATTTGGTAATCCCAGATTCCATACCGATGTCCATACCACCCTTTTCGACTGTTTTTCAGATTTCCCAAACAGTTTCAGGTCATCCATAAACAGAAGATGCATCAATGATGGGCCTTTCTTACCACATCGGTAACCCATCTTGACATTCCTAAGTGTCATTGTTATGGGTATTAGTGCAATTACAAATAGTAACAGAGAAAACAAGTCACCTTGGAAAATTCCCCTATTAATGTTAACTTCTCCTAGGAATACATTACCTGAATACAATTTCGTTTTCCACTCTTTCATGCTATGCATCAGAAAATTTGTAATGTTTTGTCAGCAACACCAAAAATCTGCAGGCATTCAACGATCCAATAATGAAGCATAATATCATATGCCTTCTTGAAGTCAATTCAAGCCATAGACATATTTGTATGATGTTTTTTTACAATGCCTCAAAACTATTTTATCGATGACCAAGTGATCCTCGTTACCCTGAGAACTCTTCCTACATCCTTTTTGTTCCTTTGGTAGTATTTCTTCCGGTGCCAGGAAAGTGCATGTCTTTGCCGCACATATTCCAGTGAGTATCTTCCAGATTATGTTTAGCTATGCTATGGGACGGTAGTTTCCCACACTATTCCCCTTCTATATTTCATTACAAGTGTGGTCCTCCCACTCACCATCCACGTGGGGACTGTACCTTTCAGGACACACTCATTCAATTGGGCTGCTAGTCTTTCATGCACCGCGTGCCATCTCTTCAGCCAGAATCCATGAATCCCATCTGGTCCGGGGGCTTTCTAGTTAGGCACTTTACCCACTTGTTTTTTCACGTCACCTGTACTTATGACAATATTCCTATGTTACTTTCCTCCTTCTAATTCTGTCTTGATAGTTCCTATCCACATTGCATCCCTTTCATGCACCACATTGTTTCCCCATAATCCGCTCCAGAACTCCTTGGCTTGATTTGCATCAGGAGTAACATTTTTCCCAGTTGTCTCCAAACGTTCGGAAGAATTGCTTCGGGTTATTTTTGAACAACCTATTCTCCTCGAACTATTATTAAATCTTACCTACGCATGTCCGGACGTTAGGGAGAGGTGGAGAGCGAACCATAAGATCTTGCGGTGGCGTTTCCTTTTATGGTTACTCAATCTGGTGTATATACTATATGGTCCTTGAACCCGCTGGCCGCTAGCGCCTCATTGTAAGCAGGGGCAGCTGCGTCAAAAATATCTGTGTGTGCGAGTGTGTGTGTGTGTGTGTGTGTGTGTGTGTGTGTGTGTGTGTGTGTGTGTGTGTGTGTGTGTGTGTGCATGTATTTAAGTGCGTTGGCACATAGATATGTGCATATATATGTGTATCATTGTATCGACCAGACTATCGAATATGATTGTACACTTCTGGTCACAATGCATTTTCTAGCGTTGTTCTAGCTTTCAAATGATGCCACACTGCTGGCTAAGAGAGCCGGCCAAAATTCATCCTGAACAGGGCGCCAGTATGTCACAAGGTTACCCATTTACAGGTGAGTGGAGAGGAAATCAAAACCACGATCTTGCGATTGTAAATCCAAACTCTAACCACTTGGACAGGTGCCTTCAAATATATGAATGTATAAGTACGTTACATTTATTCATATATTCGGTGGACTAATGGATAAGGCACCGGTCTCCTAAGCCGAGTATTGCGGCTTTTCTTTTTATAGATGCGGGCGTGACTGTGTGGTATGAAGCTTGCTTCTCAACTACATGATTCCGGTTTAAGACCCACTGCGTAGCACCTTGAGCAAGTGTCTTCTACTCTAGCCTCGGCCAACCAAAGACTTTCTAGTGGATTTCTTTGACAGAAACTGAAAAAAGCCTGTAGTATATGTTTGTGTGCGTCTTTTGTATCTGTGTTTGTCCCGCCATGATGAAATACCACAAGGTATAGAAAATACGTATTCGCCTTTATATATTTATATATTTAATCCTTTATATTGAACACTCAATATTTCATATATTCAATAAGACATATTCCATATATTCAATAAGACATTCAATACTTCATTTCATTGTACCATCCATCTTTTTTTTATATTATATATTATATATAAATTTTACAAGAATATAAATAAAAAACATAAAAAACAGACAGAGTTGGAACTCTTTTAAATAAAATAATATATATATATATATATATATATACATATATTGTATTGAAAATGATTAGTTTAAAATAGTTATTTTCGCGATTATTTTATCTGTCATCATGATCATGATCATGATCCTCCTCCTCCTCGTCCTCCTCCTGCACCTCATCATCACCATCATCATCATCATCATCGTCGTCGTCCCCGTCATCATCGCGGCAGACAGGCAGGTTTTGTACGGTATGAATGAAATAAGTCGACTACACCCTTTGCACATATACAAATGAATGGCAGTCTTTCAAAAGAAAGATAATCACTGACTTTAAAATAGTGCGTTTATGTTTGATATTTTATATTAAAAATATCTGAAGTTCTCCCTACCTGAGAGTTTCAGCTAATCATTTTAATATTGGTGTATACATTACACACACTCGCACTTACATTTGCATACACACTTCACACGCGCACACGCACTTATGTATATGTATGTATGTATGTATGTATGTATGTATCAATGTATGTATGTATGTATGTATTTATGTATGTATGTATGTATGCATGTATATTTGTGGGTTTATATATATGTGTAGGGGTTGTGAATCCAACCCACTAAGGGATAATATCTATCCAATATACTGCTGGAAGAATACCTAATTATTATTACACTAGTGTTTTTTCATTGCATGGCAATTACATTACCAAGTGCAATAAATGGGTGCGTGTAAAAAGTTATTTTACCATTAATTTATCTAGCAATAAGAAAATGGAGGGGATTAATAGGTGGTATTCATCAACTTATATGACATAATATGTCACATGTGTTTGTATATTGTTATTGTCTTTTTAGTAAGCAAATAAACAAGTAAATTGACATAATACAATGTCTTCAAGTTGATGAATACTACCTATTAATCCCCTCTATTTTCTTATTGCTATATATATATATATGTATGTATGTATGTATGTATGTATGTATGTATGTATATATACATATGTATGTATGTATGTATATATACATATGTATAAACATAATTAAGGAATCAGCAACAGTTGCTTCACCACATACCGAAGTTCAGAAATAGCAGCTAAAGTGCTAAAACTCCAACAGATAGCAATACTTGTAACTCACAAAGGCAAAACAAGAAGAAAAAAACAACGAAACTAACCAGTCTTAGTTAATCAGACGCGTTTCTGGATCAGAATAGTAAAAACCTTTATTTCCGTCATCGGTATGATATTCTAGTTTGCAAATTTGAAGATGCAGGCAATTAAGCATGCTCGACCAAGCGACATCGTGCATCAACATAATATAACCAGCACCTCCGAACTTGCATAGACCAGTCAGTCCTTATCCCTCCTCAAGAATTTCCATGTGCGTCACAAGCAATACCGCAGAAAATCTGCGGTTTACTATCAGGGAATGAATAATTATTACAAATAAAAGGGTAAAGGAATATTGATTTATTAATAAATTAATAATTAATAATTTTTACCAAGCACTTCGGTATGTAAGCACCAAAGAACTTTTAAATAAGTTCTTTACCGATAATGGTGTTTACATACCGAAGTGCTTGGTAAAAATTATACATATGTACATAGTTATTTATGTATCGTGCAAACAACCTCTGTCTCTCATTGTGATTGTGATTATGTATATATATATATATATATATATATATATATATATATGTAAGATCCAAGGATCGCCGTGCAATCCGCAATAAATATAAAAAACAACTTTCAGGAACAATAGTGGTTTATTGAGACGAAAGGTCATGGATATTTCATTCATCTGTCCATTTTCTCTACTCAACTTGTCGGGAAGAACCCCACATGTAATTCCTTCATAGTCTCCTCTCCGAAGCAACTGTAACAACACTTTCCGGCTGGATTACCAAGTGTGATCTACTGATGCTATGAATATATTTCAACTATCTCCTTGTTCGTCTACCACTAAGTCTCCCACCGGTTCGATCGGCTTGAATAATCCGCCCTGCGTCTCAGTATATATTTAAGCATTGCCTATGACCAATTACAGGTCCTAACTGACTGGTGGGAAGGAGGAATCTATCCCAAAACTGGAAACCTGCCACAAAATTTACCACGGAACGGACTCCACGAAAGGCACTCAAGGTACTAAGCGGGAGTGTTTAACTCTATCTCCGCAACAGGATTTGAACTCAGATTGCAAAAAGCCTGAACAACTTCCGCAAGGTATCTGGGCCAACGTTCTTTTTACCGATCACAAAAGGAATGGAAGGTAAAACTGATCACAGCAGGATTTGAGCTTAGAGCGCAGAGTCGTAATAGATACCGCGAAGCATTTTGTCTGAGCCCTGACTACTCGGTGAGATCCGAAATATTATACAGCTTAGATAGCTCTGGTTAAAAAAAGAAAAATTACCCTGAAAGGGCTCAGAAAAATTGTAAACATATGCTTTTTAATTACGTTGAAAGCTCTGCAGATTTATAAGGCCCCAAAGTAGATAGCTGAGGTTCTTAAATCCAGCTTTATCTACTTGAATAGGTTTTCAGTCGAAGATTTTTTAGTTACTGTCCTACATGGTAATGTGATACCTGCAGTTTAAATATAGTTTGGTTGGTCTTACGAATCAGAAGTTTTGCTTTTTGGTTAGAATCAATAAATCTGTTACTGTTGAGAAACGTATACAAGTAAATTGTGTATTGAGATAGACTGTCATATGGCTGTATTATTTATCGCTGCCTGTGTCCTCCTGGCATGTTGTCTAATAGTCGTCCGAGTTTGTATGATTGTGTATAGAAGAATATCTTAATGAAATTCCACCCTAGTCTGATTTTCAAGTTTTATTATTTACAATTTTTACAATTTTACAATATTATTATAATAAAGTATTATATATTTATTGTGATAAAACTAGTACTCTCATGCTTCATGCAAACATCAGGTTTATATAGTAGTAGTGACAGTCGTGTTCCACAATTGACATGCAAACGAAAATACAGACATGGACACACATAAATACAGATATAGATACACACACGAATACACATACATACATACATACAAACATGTGTGTGCGCTAGTGTGTCTGTAACTTCCACCACCACCACTTGAAAACCGGTGTCGCTGTGCCTACGTTTCCGTAACATAGCGGTTCGGTCTCAGCAACCGATAGAATAAGTACCAGGCTTAAAAGATAAGTACTGGACACGATTCGTTCGACTAAATTCTTCAACACAAAGCTCTAGCATGGTCGCAGTCTAATGATTGAAACAAGAGACAAATATATATATATATATATATATAAGATAGCCTGTTGTGCTCCACCGATTCTAGTACTTGTTCTTTCTTATTGTCACCAGGGACCATATAATACTATATTGCAGTCGTTGCTACTAACATATACTTTCTATTAAGTGGAGAATTTACCGAAGTAGTTCTTACTAACATGCTAATAGATTATTACATTGTGGGAACAGTAGCCAGCAAAGAACTAGCAGCTTAACAGACATTCTTCTGTTCTTTATTTACTTACTTTTGCTTTTTGTATTTGCTTTTGTTAGTGTTGTTTTATATTTAGCAAGATCGTATATCTTAAGTGTCTAATTTTAGTAACGGGCGATGTGATATATTCTAAGAAAGCAAAATACCATTTACAGTTAACTAGATAAAAAGCGCTAAACTTCACCACTTTTAGACTACTGATTCAACGGTCTGTGTGTAAATAGTGAACGATATCTGGTAGGGAAGGGGAAAGAGGGAGAAAAAAAAATAGACAGAAAGATAGATAGACAAAGAGAGAATGAAAAGTCGCTCAAACAGTAATAAAGATAATCTACGACTAGTTGTAGACTAAAAGCAACACAAGTTCGTTTATGTTAGTTACTCCCGCCTGAGAAATCAGTTAATGTGTACAGGTATATGCCTCACACACACACACACACACACACACACACACACACACACACACACACACACACACACAC
>NC_068987.1:54010695-54013808 GCF_001194135.2 Octopus bimaculoides | reverse complement strand
ATTGAGCGAAAACACCTAAAGCACCACGAGGCTCCGGTAGGGGGTAGTGGCGAACCCTGTTGTACTCTTCCACCAAAACTTTCTCTCACTCTTACTTCCTGTTGTGCCTGTAATTCAAAGGGTCAGCCTTGTCACACTGTGGCACACTGAATATCCCCGAGAACTACGTTAAGGGTACACGTGCCTACGTGTCTGTGGAGTGCTCAGCCACTTGCACGTCAATTTCACGAGCAGGCTGCCAACCATATCTACTCACGATTACAGAAGCACCTAGAACAATTAGGGAAAGTATGGTACATGCTATCAAACTATGCTCGTTCGTCGGTGACGGCATGCTCTTTGAGACTGGCAGAACAGCTCTTTGAGACTGGCTCTTTACATTCTGGGATCAAATCCTTCGAAGGTCAAGTTTGCCTCATTATTTTCATTCGTTCCTCTTCGGTAAACTAAGTACCAATCAACTTCTGATTTGATTAAATTGAATGTTTCTTTCTGCCTAAATCTGCAAAAAAATAACCATAGTCTAATTAAATTTATTACGTTGATTATTACTTGCTAATGAAGTAGAAACTTAACTTTTGCATGTGGTTGTCGGTCGAATGAATCAGTGCAACTCGGAGGCTACAGATTATGTATTGACTTATTGACATTTGAATAGCATTCCATTCGTGGCCGCATCATCTATTTTCCTGTTTTAAAAAGCGGTATCTAGAGCTACATTATCCAATATATCTTTCGTTATATTTTTAGCAAGCATTTTTTTTTTTTTTACTTAAAATCATCTAAAATTTATATGAAATTATTTCTAATTCAATTTCCCGGCAAATATTAACAGCCATACAGAGAAAGAGAGACACTTCACCAAATATTTAATAAATTTGTTGCTGTTTACTTATTTACGGGCCATTGAACTTCAGAAGCAATCACTAAGTTTATGATCGCCATATTTGAAATCTCAAAACTGTTTTAGGCGGTGCTGCAGGTTCGGCTGTCAGAGTGTGTTAGATTTTAATATGAATAAAGAGAAGCAAATGAAAAAGAATATTAAAAGAATATTATTTAATACGCATTTGATAAAAAAAAAGTGTAATAAGAATTTACTGACTAATTAAAATCTATTTAATAATTTCAAGTTAAATTATTCAATATTCAATATAACATTATTTGTAATCTGAGAGGCTTGACTATTTTCTTTTAAAACTATTTTTCAAACATTTTTGTATTTTCATTTCTAACTTTTATGCAATTAATTCCTGTGTATTTGTTGAAAAGATTTCCTTTTTTTTTGTTTTTTTTTTAAGTTGGGCTAACCGATTCGGAATTATGACAAACTACTCTGCTTCCTGTCGGTCGCCAAGATGATTATTAATATGCTGTACATCCCGCTACTATAAGTATCAAGAATATTGCATTACTGGCGAATGTTTCATTAGTGTATAAGTTCAAATTTTTCTTACCTATAAGTTCTAAAAGGATGATATAAAAATATGCTGTATATACGCTACATGTATCGGCTTTACCCTGAATCAGTGTGATAAAGCGCTGCATGGGGACATTTCTTTTACTAATTTAAACAAATCTTAAGCTTACCATCAACATTTCTACTTTTATTATATATTTTCATTTCAATTTCACAAATGCTTTTGAAAGCTTGTTTAATGGTTATACAGGGTGTAATAGTAAAAAATCTCCCGTATTTTATTTGACCAATAGTATGGTGGGAGTGAAATGAGGCATGTTTAACACTGACTTCACGTAACTTATATATTTTTTTTTCCCAATCAACATCATGGTTGGATTGATGCATATATATTTGCTGCTGAAAACTTTACTTAGAATGGCGAATCTGGGAGATATTTTGCTACACCCTGCATATATAGTTTTATAAATTTGAGTTTGCCAAATTATATTTGTCTCCCCGAATATTTATAATTAGAATAGTTTAACGATGCTGTACTAACAGATACAGAGAATAGCCGAAACGCTATATTAATCTCATACAAGCAGATATAACGCAAGATTTTTCAGAGAAGAGTTGATAGTTCAGCAATATATTTGTAGATTCTCAGTTAGATAATGGGTAAAGTCAACTCCAGCTGAGTTGACCTCCGAATGCAAAGAAATAAACAGACACATGATTGATAATCGGTAAGAAATTTAGTTTCATTGTTCTACTGGTGCTTCCACTCACTTTGTTTTTTTTTTTTTTTGAAGAGTCTAACAAACTAGTTTCCCTAGCTAAGACGCTCGACTATTAATTTACTAAATTTAAATAACTAGCCTAGATACTATAGAAACATCAGTTTATTGATTTAAGCAGACGCAAAGTATAAATTTTGCAGTTACCTCATTTATTTGCAGTAATGCGTTTGATTGTTAGGAAGGTGAAGGGCTAGGTGTTGATCCAGCACCAAAACTGCGTAACGAACAACCTTGCAGATATCGATGAAATACTATGTTGTTGCCTGTCCTGCACTGTGTTTCAAGAATAGCTGTTTAAAACTAGAAACATTTCTGAACCCAGTTTTTATTTGGTGGACATCTGAATTAATATGACTGTTAATAAAAGCACAATTTGTCATTATGATCCTCACTACAATAAAATGATAAGGTATTCTCAGTTGAGAATTGCTGATTGCGGTTTTCTATACATTATCTTGTGATGCACTTGGGTACATCATCAATGATGTTTTCTAGGATCGATAGGTGTTTCGGATATTTCAACATTCAGCCATCCCCTCGCCAAGGCAAAATAACCAGGGTTCATGAAGCCCCAGCTTGTGTCCTATTAGCGCTACCCCTTGTAGCATTGCCTTTTCCAGGGTTCATAATTTCCGATGCACTGTCACCTTGAACCAAATCCCGCTGCCTCCACAGCAAACTTCAAGGCTTTCTGTCTTCTGGCAATTACTATAGCAGACAGCATATACATTTCAATTTTAACTTCTATTATTACAAACTAAACAACAATCGTAGATCATAGTTAGTGGTCTCCGCTTCATTTTCTTCTCGATTTTTCCTAATCTCTCCTTTGCTTCCCTCTTACCCTATCGTCTAACGTATAAGACAATACCACATGGCTTTCTTTTGTAATGTTTTTTAATCGGTATATT
>NC_068987.1:53996127-54001127 GCF_001194135.2 Octopus bimaculoides | reverse complement strand
TTTACATTATTTACATTCGACGGATATTTGTCCTCATCTTGTTTGTTGTTAACACAACGTTTCGGCTGATATACCCTCCAGCCTTCTTCAGGTGTCTTGGGGAAATTTCGAACCTGGATTCTCATTCCTAAGGTATTTTTCGATGTTATTATTATTATTATTATTATTATTATTATTATTATTATTATTATTGTCAGGTCACTGCTTGAAATCGAACTCGGAATCTTGGGGTTAGTAGCCCGCGATCTTAACCACGTAGTGGTTAGGAATGAGAACCCAGGTTCGAAATCTTCCCAAGACACCTGAAGAAGGCTGGAGGGTATATCAGCCGAAACGTTGTGTTAACAACAAACAAGATGAGGACAAATATCCGTCGAATATAAATAATGTACATAATTCCTCATCTCTTAAATATAGAACTGTAAGTTCATATTTGTTGTGAAGTGTCCAAAGGACAATGCTTGCTATATTGTCATGACGTCTGTTATATTCTTTCTGGGCTAGTGGCGTACATTGACTGGTAATATACCATACGGTTTCACCATTTTCCCACGAATTCTGCACTTATCGCTTTCTGATGCGGTGTCTATTCCGTATTTGCTCTTAGGCAGCACAGATTAGAGCCTCCGTTTCCGGTTTTAAATCCATTGCCATCTTTTCTCTCTGTCTGTCTTATCTTCAATGAAATTGTCCATGCATTCTTTTCTTTATCCACCTATTTTCAGTTTCATTCATTCTCAAGTGCTTGTACAGTGCTTTATCTTTGCAATCTTCCATCCTAAACAAACCTGACCTTGCTTCCATTAATAGCAGTTCTGTGGCATTTTTTACATACCATTCTATGTTGCTTCCCTCTGCTCTAATGCTGTGTTAGCATCCAATCAATCCTCTTCCCTCTCTTTTTCTTGGTATATACAGTTTGTCTGTGTTACTTTTTGGGTAGAGTATCCCATATCTAGTTAGCAACTTCCATGCCTTTCTTTCTAAGCTGTTTAGTTCGTCTACTGTCCATAGCTTCAATCTTATTCCGTCTTCTTTTAATTTCGACTTAAGGTTCAGTCTCAGTCTGCGCAAGTATTCCACCTTAAATTTTTCTGTCATTTCTTTCTCCATGAATTTATCTATTTCCAATATCTCCGAGTACTTATAGCCCGTCTCTTCTATCTGCTTCATAACCTTCCCCGACGGTATCGCTAGCCCGTTCATACATTTGATTTTTGCCTCCCTTCAAGATTAACACATCACACTTTCTCAGTCCGAATTCCATTCTGATATCAGCACTGAAAGTATACTCCGTATTAACAAGGGATCTGACTTGGGCTTCATCCTTACCATAAAGTTTGAGGTCATCCATGAATAACAAGTGATTGACTTTTTGCTGGCGGTTCTTGAATACATATTGGCCTTTGCTTTCCTCAGAATCAGTGTTAGTGGTATCATGTACAGTACAAAGATCAGTGGGGACAGGCAGTCCCCTTGGAAGATGCCTCTCCTGATTTCTATTGTCCCTAAACTTCTATATGCTGTCAGTTCCGCCCTCCACTGCGCCATCCTTTTTCCAATCAATCGCTCAACATTCAATGCAATACCAAATAGGTTCATACATTCCATAATGTGGGATCATATCGTATGCCTTATGATAATCGATCCATGACATGGCTAAGTTACTTTTCCTCCTCTTGCAGTCTATAAGTACAGTTTTGTCTACCAGGAGTTGATCCTTGGTACCTCTGCACTTACGCTTGCACCCCTTCTGCTCATGTGGCAGGACTCCATGTTTTTCCAGGTCTCCGTACATTGACTCTGCGACTATTCCAGTCAATAATTTCCACATAAGTGACCAACAGGATATCGGCTTGTAATTGTATACCGTATTGCCTTTTTTTATGTTTTTCAAGCACAGTACTGTCCTACCCATTGTCAACCACTCTGGTGTTACTTGGTTGGCATTTAACAAGATTGAGTTGTGCAGCTATTTGTGCATGACATTCACCAAATGTTTTCATCCAGTAGCCTTGAACTCCATCTGGACCCGGGGCCTTCCATTTGCCCATTTTTTGCTGATTTCCTTCACTTCCCTAACTGAAATGAGTAGTTCTGACTGTTGTGGACAGACTTCTGTTTGTTTCAGTTCTTGCAGTCATTCAGCATCCTTCTTGTACTCCTTGTCTTTGCTCCAGACGTAACTCCAAAACCTTTGACTCTGAATGTTATCTGGTATCAACTTTTCATCTGCACTCTCCATTTATTTCTTTGTAGAATTTCTTCTGATCTGCTCTGAATAACCTATTCTACTGGTATCCCTTTATTCTTTGGTCGTACCTTACCATCTTTACTTCAGTTTCATTACCACTTTCAGGTCCTTTCAATATCATACTTCCTGTTCATTGTCCTGAATTTTTGTTCTCTTTTGAGCTTCTCTTCTCTTTTCGGTCTTACACAGAAATGTCCTTCGAGAGCATACGTAACCCTGCTTGTATTCTTCTTTTCCACCATGGACCTTTTCTTTTGTGACTCCCATTATATTTGTTTTTCTTGACATCAACACTCACACGTTTTCTGCTACAACAATACTTGAAGTCTTGATCAAATTATTTGTTTCTGTGATGTTTTTTGATTTGATGTATTTCAGAATTTCATCCGCATTTATCGTTTCTTGGTTCAATTTCCACCGATCAACCTTTGTAAGATTGAATATAATGTCACTATCGTTCTCATGTAGCCTTGCCTTTATTCTGTCGTAGATAGGTTTTTGCACATCTGTCATGTCACCATTAATTTTATTGTCTTCTTCAAAACCATCTACATGTCTCTCATCGAGCAAGCTATCACTGTTCCTTTCCTGTGGTTTATTAGAGGTTTCACCTCTGTTATCTGCCATGAGATTACTTTTATCAGTTGGAACTGTATTTTTATCGTTTCCTCTGCTGCTGTCTTCGAGTACCAGTCTTTTGATAGCTTGGAGCTCTAGCTTGATCACATAATCTCTGTTCCGTGAGTTGAACAATGCTCTTTCTCTCCATTAATCGTACATACGGTGTCGGTATCCCCTAATATGAATACTTTTTCATCTACCGGGTTGCTCAGGTAGTAACACACCAAGACCAGAGCATTGACTTGTTTGTTCCTGCTACGTTGTGTGTGCTGGTCCTTTGCTGGATAACGACAGGCTGATGTCGGACCAGTATCTCTGGGTTTGCCGGAAGCAACGCTGTCACCATCAGGGGCTTTAGTTTCATTACCACCGTTATTCACAATATTTTGATTTTTCATTGTCACTCATATGAGGTAGCGATTATCAGGTTGCGCAATTACCAGTCTTTTTATTGTGACACCATCACTAGATGTATCATCAGTCAGGACATGGGGAAATTCCAACCGCTTCCTTTCATTATTATTACTATCGTCACTGATATTATTCTTTTCATTTTTTACTATTAGTTGTTAATGTTTCTTGTTCCGACATGGCTGAATTCTTCTTCTTCTTCTTCTTCTTCTTCTTCTTCTTCTTCTTCTTCTTCTTCTTCTTCTTCTTCTTCTTCTTCTTCTTCTTCTTCTTCTTCTTCTTCTTCTTCTTCTTCTTCTTCTTCTTCTTCTTCTTCTTCTTCTTCTTCTTCTTCTTCTTCTTCTTCTTCTTCTTCTTCTTCTTCTTCTTCTTCTTCTCCTCCTCCTCCTTCTCCTTCTCCTTCTTCTTCGTATTTGTTAGGCAGTATGATTTCTTGTTTGTATTTGTCAGCTTCCTTAAATACTGAAAATAGTTTTTTTGTTTTGCTCGTGCTTTGTGGCTATTTGTATTAGTTTTCCTTGCTTCTGGAGTAGGTATTTTTGCAGTCCTATGGTGGTTATTTTATAATAGTTTTCCAGCTGTATAAAACCCCTGCCACCTTCTGTGCGTTGTATATATAGCCTTTCTATGTCAGCTTTTGGGATGTGCATCCTATAGCCTGTCATTATTTTTCTTGTTTTTCTGTCTATTTTAGATAGTTCTTTTAGTGTCCAGTTAAGGATATTGTAGCAGTAACTTATAACTGGGACAGCTAAAGTGTTAATACCTATTATCTTGTTTTTAGCATTGAGCTCTGTTTTTAGTAGTGATCTAACTCGTCTATAGTACTCTTTCTTTATTTTTTCTTTCATTTGTGTTTGTTGTATCCTATCTAGTTCATTGACTCCTAAATATTTGTATGGCTGGCTTTCGTCTAGTTCTCTTATTCCATTGGCTTAATTAGTGTGATGTTGCTACTTTTAACTAATTTTCCTCTTTTCAGGGTTGCTTTGGTACATTTTTCTAATCCGAATTTCATATCTATTTCCTTGGTAAAGCCATGTACTGTCTGTAGTAGTGTTTCGAGCTCTTTGTCATTTCTAGCGTATAATTTTAGGTCATCCATATATAGAAGGTGGCTGACTGTTTTGCCGTAACATTTGTATCCGCATCCAGTTCTATTTAGCAATTCAGTTAAAGGTGTGAGTGCCAAGCAGAACAGGATTGGAGAGAGCGTGTCTCCCTGGAATATTTCTCTTCTAATAGGGATGGCTTTCGTTTTCACAAGTTCCTCTTTTGTTTGGAGCTGTAGCACTGTCTGCCATTTGTTCATTGAGTGTTTTATATATTTTATAGTAATTGGTGCCACCTTGTTTATGGCTATTGTTTCGAGAATCCACGTGTGGGGAACACTGTGATATTGCCAGTTGTTTCTGTGGTTGTTAGTTCCTTGACGGCCAGGTTTATGCTATTTATTATTGATGCTGTTTTATTGTCTATTTTTGATTTTTGGGAGATATAATCTGTGGTCCATTCTAAGATCTGTGGTTTTCAGTTCTTTGGTTATTCTCATTTTCATAGTATCGTAATTATTAGGTTTCCCTTCGTTATTCCCAGGCTTTAGATTTGTTTTGCATTCCTTTTCATTCATATGTTTGTCTGTGGTGTTCTGGATTGGTGCTTTTTGTACATTATTTTACATGTCTACGGTCTGGGTTTGTTGTTTTTTGTTTAC
>NC_068987.1:53985562-53995672 GCF_001194135.2 Octopus bimaculoides | reverse complement strand
CGGTATTATTTAATCTGTAATTTTTTTGTACATGGTGTTTGGGTTCGGAGATGGTCTGGTGTTGATGTAACAAGTGTGTTTACGATCGCTGTGCAGGTAGTGGAGGTATCAAGTTAAAATACATCATTATATTTGGAAAAATAGAAATAAATTTCAAGGAGTATTACTTACTCGGATATAGTCCAACCCTTTGTCAGCTATTTTTTTGGCTCCATGCGATGTCTTTATTTCCGATGTTTTTGGATAAATTTCGGAGCAGTGATTTATCGTTCTCACATGTTAAACGTCCCCGGTGTAGTCTCTCCGTCCCCGGTGTAGTCTCTCTGACTGGTCAGAGCAGCGAAGAACACGTCCAACCGCTGTCAAGGCTGGCGCTCTATTATTATTATTATTATTATTATTATTATTATTATTATTATTATTATTATTATTATTATTATTATTTTCATTTATTATTGAAAGGTATTATTAAATGTTATTTAGTTTCAACTTTAGTCTTATACTTGAGATAAGCATAAATATGTGAGGGCTGAAGGAAATAGTAGGAGGAAGAGAAGCAGCTTCCTACTACAGGTCTGTAAATTCTACAGGTCTGTAAATACATTCGGCAGATGGTGAAGAGATCAGCAATGGGCATTCATGTGCGATAAGGAGACAAAAGTGGCCTCACACCCTTGGGGTCAGCTGAGGTCAAATGCGTTTATTACTACTAGCGATCAGTGTGAGCGCTGACCTTGGTGTTGAAAAGAACCAGTTCACCTTGTTCTTTTTTAATTACTGATAATATATATATATATATAGTGATGTTCACATCGTTGAAATTTTGAATTTCTGAATTAAAAAGAAATTTTTCTTTTCTTCTTATAAGTTTTGCTGTGGTTTACAGTTTTTGCAATTGTGTACTTTGTATATATTGGCAGATGCTTACCTTATTATTATTTTTTTTTTATCGAGCATTTAAAATTTTCACACAAAATTGTAGATATTAAAGATTTTAGATTTTCTAGAGATGTTCGTTTGTATGTCCGATCAGAGGAGACTGTAGCGTTTTTGCAATAAAAAAGATGTCTACATTTTTGAATAGTCAGGGAGAAAGGAAAGGAAAGGAAAGGAGGGTAAAATTTTCACAGAAAGTTGTAGATATCAAAGTTTTAAAATTTACTAAAGATGATCCTTTATATGTCCAAGCAGAGAAAACTGTAGTGTTCTTAGAATAAAGACGATGCTTACATTTTCGAATACTCAAGGAGAAAGGAAGGGATAGGTATTTGCAGAAGTTGTAGATATTAAAGTTTTTAAAGCTGATCGTTTGTATTTTCGAAAACTGAAGATATGTAAGTTTCTTAACTTATTTTGAGGGTAATTTAAAATACTCAAATATATTGTAGATATTCCAGTCTTTGAGAGTTATTTTTCAGTTGTCCTGCTGGGTTCCATTAGTGTTTCGGTATCTTCAGCAGCTAACTGGTCAGAGCAGCGAAGAACACGTCCAACCGCTGTCAAGGCTGGCGCTCTATTATTATTATTATTATTATTATTATTATTATTATTATTATTATTATTATTATTATTATTATTAATTTTTTTTATTACTTACTTACTTTTAATCTGCATGTTTGTTACAATCTCTCACCGAGACACACCCAACGTCCCCGGGCGAGTGAAAGATAAAAGACGTTATAGTATGACTGAAAGCTTGCGGAGGGTAATTTTCAGGGGCAGTAGCGAAATATCTTCGTGTAAAACAACACCCTCTTAAACTGATAGGGTTTTTCAGAGGATGTGGGCAGTACTTGTAAGTACAATCTTTTGGATTTGTCTGAGACAAGGCTTCCCTGGGATCTTATCTAGATGTTTTTGAGATCCCTTTCTTACCATACCTTGGGCACCCACAATAACAGGAACAGTTTTCGCTTTATATGTCACATCTTTTGTATTTCAATTTCCAGGTACTTATATTTGCTTAATTTGTCAAATTCCTTTACAGATATATTTTTATTAGTGGGAACACTTACATCTATTAGTTTACAAGTATTTTCTTCCCCGTATTTAGTGATTATGTTTGATCGATTAGCTTGGATCGTTCTGTCAGTGTTGACAGGAAAATCCCAGAGGATAGTGACATTTTTACCTGCAACGACTGGCTTGGAGTGATGTTCATAAAGCAGGGGTGCTGATTTTGTAGTGTTTATATATTTTCCAATATAAATACTGTCCTACCCTATCGTGGCGATTTTTGTATTCGTTTGGTGTCAGCACAGGATATCCCAAGACGAGATGGTCTATTGTTTCGTCAAATGTATCGCAGAATCTGCATTTAGGATCAGAACCGTTTTGAAGAACGTTAACCTGGTAGCTTTTAGCAAGCAAGCGTTGGTCTTGTGCAGCTAATATGAAACCTTCAGTCTCTGCTTTCAGTCCCGAGCTTCTCAGCCACTGATGGGTTGTTGCTTGGTGTACATCAGCTTCGGCTTCGAAGTATATACTGTCCATGCAGAGGCTTCTGATTCCACCGCTCCTCGATTTGTCTCTACCCGTTCTTATTTGCAGTCTGCTTGATCCCTTTTGCTTGTTTAGTGGCAGTGGTTTCAGGTCTTACTCACCTGTAATACTTCTTTCTTATTTTTTCCTTCATGTTGTATACCATCTCCTTTGTTTATTCTTGTTGTATATCAACTCCTTCGTTTATTCATGTTGTATACCATCGTTTATTCTCAGGTATTTATAGCTTCTTGTGGGTCAAGCTCCTTGAAGGTAGTGTTGGTATCTAATTTATTATTATTGAGTGAGAGGGCAACGCATGCCATCAAAGTGACACTGGGGTAAAATATACGAAGCCCAGTATGCCCATCATAACTACCCGTCTGATAAGGGTATACCAGGCACATGCATCATGACCATGTGTGCGCGACAAGGTGATCTCATATCAAGATAAATTGCGAGTAGCTCATCCCGCTCAAAAGGTCCCTGAATAAGGTTTGTTTAAGGATGTTGAACGAAGATCAATGTTTCCAAAGTTGAATTATCCAAATCCCAAAGAATTCCTCTCAGCATATGGCTACGATGCTCCCCCACTACTTCTGCTCATGATCAGAGATGCACATATCGTCAGCCACCAAGAGACATGCTCATTTGCTTAAGGTTAAACAACTGACAGGCAAATCTGTGTTATTGAGCAGAATATTTTCTGTAGCCCACCTTTTATACCAAAAGAAAACAATGTACATGATATCACTTCCAATCAGTTAAGATCAGAAACCACCTGAGCCACTGACTGGTACTGCATCTATTATTATTATTATTATTATTATTATTATTATTATTATTATTATTATTATTATTATTATTATCATTATTCAGTAGTTTTATTTTTATAACGTGCTTTCACTTCACTACCGAGCGCAGCTCTGTGCGCCTTGCGTATGTGCTGTGGTTTGCTGTGGTGCTCTTATGTTTACTGTATTGAAAGTGTTTTGCGTAGAATGTGTGCAGTACCCAGTAGTGCAATTTTCTGTATGTTATATATATTTGTAAGTCCTGGTGTTTTTGTTATGTATTTGTCTGAATATTTTTTTAATTTTTTTATTATTATTATTATTATTATTATTATTATTATTATTATTATTATTATTATTACTAATATTGTTGTTGTTGTTAAGGTGGCGAGCTGGCAGAATCTTTAGCACGCCGGATAAAATGCTTAACGACATTTCATCCACCTTTCTGTTCTGAGTTCCAATGCCACCGAGATCAACTTTGCCTTTCATTCTTTCGTAGCATTTGGTATGAAGCAGGCTCCTCTTTGCCAATACCATTCCTCTTAGTCAATCTCGTCAACGAGTATCATTTGTTATATTTTGCTGTTCCCCAAAAAGCAATAGCTGTAAATCTTGGCCACAACTATTTATCACACTCTGTTCTGATCTTTTCTATCCATATTGCAATGTTGTCCTTTACTGTCCTTAACGGATATTTGTATGATAGTTACGTTCTTCGTATTCCACACCTTAATGATTTTACACTTCACTTCATTCAAATTTGTCAACTTTTCTGCTTCTTTACTTTCCTTTCGCGTGACGAATTTTATCAGCCACCAGGATGTAATTTCATAGCTCCTAAAAGTCGTCATCAATTTATCATCACCGTTGTCGTCATCGTCTTCGTCGCCGCCGTCGCCGCCATCATCATCATCATCATCGTCATCATCATCATCATCATCGTCATCGTCATCGTTATCGTCATTATTATTATTACTATCATCATCATCATCAACATCATCATCATCATCGTCATCATCATCATTATTATTATTATTATTATTATTATTATTATTATTATTATTATTATTATTATTATTATTATCATTATCATTACCTTCAGAGATCTGATTTAGTTATTTAAGAATTTTGATTCACTAGCTTCTACTATTACTGATTCCGAGAATTTATTTCTAATTTTAATTATATCCATTTAATCAACTTCCGATCTGAAAGGGTGTCCATTTAAAGCGCCGTAAGTTAATATATTGTAATTATACAACGAAAATTAGAGTTTCGTGATTTTGTTTGTTTTGTTTTTAGACTGCGTGCAAATTTCATCTCAGAGGAACACAAGATATATCTCTGAGGCGACAATTTATATGGCGACAACGGCAGTAACAACAACAAAAATGTAAATTTCTGTATAACACCGGTACAGTATACAATGCCCCCTCCCCACCGACATCTATTTAGGCATATTTTAGTTACGTTTATTTCAATTGGCTGCAGAAAGTTCATGAACGATAATTCTTGAGAAGAAAGGCGGCTAAGGAGACGAAGGGTAGCTCGATAACTTCAGTCGATAGCTTTGGTGATGTAGAATTAAAGATTCTGACTTGGTGTTAGTTAAGAGGTTGACGTTTCTACGTGTTGCTTTCGTCGGTGCTGTACAAACCTATACGGACTTCAGGAAATTGTTGCCAAGACAGTCTCTCTCCGCTGAATATGCTTTGGCGGAACTCTGATTATTTTAGGCCAATTGATACGCTTGATTCGGTTGACAACCAATAATTTTCAGCTATTCTCAACTGTAATTGATTCGAATTCTAAGGTTTATATATTGTTGATCAGTCACAATCAACAATGAACTGAGCTAATATTCTTTGAGAGAAAAAAAAACCGTACGTATTAGATGCAGTATTTAATGTGTTCATCGCTTCCAGAGTGTATCATGCTTTACTGTCAAAAGTCGCTTCAGTGGAGTATTACTGCCTGATATATTTCAGTGGTTTATTTACAACGTGATGCCATCTTAATTTTGTGTTGCTGCCTGATGCAGCTTCAGCCATGTACTTGATACTACTCCAATTCTGTATTACCGTCTGATGCATGTATTTCGCTCACAATGAGGCTTTGTAAAACAAAAGTTTTCTTTATTTGTAAAATAAAGTATAAAGAAAGAATGTGTTCACATTCTCATTTCAATAACTGTGAAACTTTGTAACATTCAAGTATATTTCAATAATTTCATTTGCGCTTTATCATGTATAGAATAGAGATTGTCTAATTAAGGACGAGCTGTCAAAAGCACAAACCATGCAAATTAAGCAGGCCATTAATGTTCTAATCTAATTTACTACTGATTTATATAGTAATTAATCAATGTTACTGGTTAAAGAAGGAACCCGAGTACACCTTCTCTGAGGAGCAGTCAACAAACAAGCAAAAGTTCGGTCAAGAGACTTTCCCCCCACTATATTTCAAAAGCATAAAACGAATGTATTTAAACCCTTAATTTACCAATTGAGGCTTTGCAATATTTATTTGTATTTTAGTTCTTTTAATTTACGCTATGTTGTGTATAAAATAGATATTATTTAACTAAAAACGAGCCGTCAAAAGCCAAATATGCAAATTAAGCTATCAGCCACAGCGCTTTATGACTGTTTTATATAGCATCTTATTTATGCTATTGGTTGGGAAAGGAAATGATGTGTCTTCTCTAGGAAGAAGTCAACAAACTATGGAACGGTCCATCAGTAAGCACCCTCTTCTTTTCTTTTTACTGCATATGAATGCAATAGAATGAACGTGTAGAAATTTTTAATTCACCTATAGTGAGGCTGTGTAATATTGGTTTCACATTTTGGTACAAGGTTAGCATTTTCTGTGGAGTGGGTAAGTCGATTAAATCGACACCAGTGCTCAACTGGTACTTATTTTATCGACCCGCTGCGATATATACTGAAAGGCAAAGTTAACCTCGGTGGAATTTGAATACAGAAAGTAAAGACGGATGAAATGCCGCTAAGCATTTCGTTTGGTGTGCTAACGGTTCTGCCAGATCACCACCTTGATGCTTTGTAATATTTAAATTTATTTCGGCTCTTCTGAAATTAATAGATAAATAGATAAGTAACTAGATATTAAAAGAAATCAATTCTGTGTGAATTGTGCCAGCAATTTTATATTTAATCTCTGTATGTCATGAAGTCAAAACAAGTGAGAATAACTGCGGCATGAAGAAGATTTGGCTGTTATTTCTAGCGTCCACATAAATGAATCGTGAGTGCACTTAGACAATACGAAGAATTTACATCCAGTGTCTTCATTTCCTATGCTTTCGTTATGACTCGCTCATAGTTTAAAGTCACCGAGATATATTTTTTCGTTATTTTTCATGCAATTCTTCCGTAGGTAAACACTAATCTTGCGCCGCCATCAAGAAGCTTTCGGTGTCTGCTTTTAATTAGGAGTTTTCTGTGAGCCAATGGTGTGACGGTTGTTCTATGCTAATTCTCTCAGCTCTCATCTATTATTGACAAAGTGAAGTAATTTTTCCGTCATTTCTGTTTATCATAACATTTTCAAGTGGGTCTTTAAAACTTACGCTTTTGTTTTGTAAGGATTCGCTTGTTTTTTATCGACTACTCCAACGTCTTTCGTTATCATTGTTAGTCTTCTTGAAAATAGATAATAAATGCTAAAGTTTTTTGTCTTTCTTAACTATTTATATAATTTAGTAGTTATTTTCTGATATATATTTATGGAAATTTACAGTAACTAACTTAAATAAACTTCAAATTATAGAATTCCTCTTCTGCATCATCTGATAAATACAATCAGTGCACATTCTTATTTTCCTACATCTCTCTTTTTTTCTCTTATTCTTATTACGGCAAACAACTTTCTGAAAAGATGGCACGCCTTTCTTTCTTATAATGTAATATTAATTGTTTTGTACTTATGTTTCTATCTTTATTTTTTAAGATGAAACCTTCAATGTCTGCTTCTTGGTGAGATATTTCAAATTTTCTTTATATCTTTAGTTTTCTTATTTCATATTTAATTTATTTTATAATTTATCACATTAAAATTTTATAATTTACATTAATTACATCTAGTATGGTTACTTTAGTAATACTTACTAACATATTCTTAGTTGGTAGTTTGGTCCTGCTATCTGTATACGCTTGCATTCTAGAATTCTGTATCTTTTATTTTTCGTTCCTAGACAATTTTACGCCCACTTTCGCTCGAATTTTACTATTATTATTATTATTATTATTATTAATAATGATAATAATAATAATAATAATAATAATAAAGTGCAAAAAATCGTGTTAAATGGAACGACTCATGTACTAGTGCAAAAAATCGTGTTAACTGGAACGACTAATGTACTAGTGCAAATCATCGTGTTAACTGGAACGTCTCATGTACTGAGAAGAGCATTATCGCTGTGAAAACAACATCCATTCATGAATTTATTTATTTATTTATTTTTTAAATGCATATTTTACCTGTGAATTTGCGTGTGTAAACTGGGAATGTATACAATGAGTTTCTCTGCCCTAGGTGTACGGAAAACACTCGGCAAGAAATGGAAGAAAATTTGAAGAAAGAAGAAAAACAAACATAATAATAATAATAATAATAATAATAATAATAGTGATAATAATCGTGCCCGCCCCTCTCTCCCCCCTCCTCTCCTACTCGGTCTTCAGTGTTGTTGTTGGCGGTCACGACGATAGGATGGCTATTTAACGGCTCCCCAAAAATGTGTAAGCCTTTTCTATTACTTTAAGCTATGGAATATCATTGCATGTGATTCAAAGATTTGAGATGTCTTGAGAGAATTGTCTATATGTTTACAAAAACTTTGAGATGGTTATAGATTTTTATATCTTAACTACGACGTAATGTTCCATTGATAGATTCCTTTATCGTGAATAGGATTAGATGTTATCTAGAAAGATTACTAGAGTTTTGTTAAAACTTTGAGATGTTGTTCATAGATTTCTATGTCTTAGATATGCTATGTCCAACTTGTCGACGCTCCTCTCAAAGATGCTTCCTCTTCACATACCCCTCTCTCTCCACCTCCTCTCCCAGTCGGTCTTCGGGCTGCTGTAAACAGTCACAACAAGAGGATGGCTATTTAAGCCCCACCTCCAAATGTGTAAGCCTTTTCTATTACTCCAAACAATGAAATATAACTGTGTGATTCAAAGATTTGAGATGTTTTTAGAGAATTGTCTATATGTTTGCTAATACTTTGAGATGTTTATAGATTTTTATATCTTAACTACGATGTGATGTTCCATAGATACATTCCTTTATCGTAAATACGATCTATTGTTTTATAGATATATTACTATAGCTTTGTTAAAACTTTGAGAAGTTGTTTCTATGTCTTAACTATGCTATGTCCAACTTATCGACGCTCCTCTCAAAAACATCCTCTCATCCGCTCCTAATCCACCACCAGGCCTGTCAACTATCAGTCCAATCAAACAACCTGTATTAGTAGATACAAGCTCGCTCTTCTATTTCGCGCCTCAGTAACATCAGTAGTTAAACCAACAATAGTAAATCTGCCATCATTTTGTGCCTAAAGAAATCAGGACAGACAATATTATGCCTTATAGTAATAATATAAGTATCGTAATAATAGTGAAACTATAGTAGTGAAAAAGTAAATAATAAGGTAGGAATTATAGTAGTAATAGTGGAATTACAACTAAATAATAAATAACCCAGAATGATTAAAAAGTGGCTTTGTGAAACCGCCGAGTCATCAGCGACTAAACCCTCAACTCCACTAAACTTGTTTGGTGAGGAGGAGGGTGGATTTTGGACAACCTGCGGAATTAAAAGCAAAACCTCGCAAAGGGGGCAGAGGAACTAAGAAAAGTCAATGGCCATTCCGAAAACGGGTAGACAGAACTCGGTTGGCAGTCTGGCTAGGAGAAAAAACACTCCGATTTAAAACTGGGGTAGATAAAGATCCTCAGTCACAGTGATGACAACTTGTCAGTGTCCAACGGCTCTATACGTGGAATGAAGGCGAAAGAACCGTGAATCGAGACTTAATTCCGGAGTAATATTTGGATGAAGATACGGAACCAACTGACGCTCATCTGTCTCCCAGTGAGAGACAAGCTGCACTACATATACTTTATAGTTGATGTTGCATCCCCTTTTTATCCACGGATAGCCAAGGAGGAATGCGAAAAGATAGATAAATACAACCTTCTTAAGTACGAAATAGTCCGGCTATGGAAAATGAAGAAGGTGAAGATAGTGCCAATTATTGTTGAGCAATTAGAAACAGTCTCAGAGGGCACCAAGGGGAATATAAAAGAAATTGAAATAGAGTGCCCAGTAGAACTCTTACAAAAGGTTTGCCTCCTTGGCACTGCCAGAATAATCAGGAAAATATTAGATAGCTGAAGAGTATTGATACCGTACGCTGCAGGTAGCAAACCTGATGTGCATGCAGGACTTCAGGAGCTCCAACAAAACCTGATAAAGCGAAAAAATAACAACAACAACAACAACAACAATAATAATAATAATAATAATATGAAATTTTTCCACAAAGCCTGAATTTCTGGGAGCAGGGGATAGTCAATTACATCGACCCCTGTGCTCAATTGATGTCTATTTTATCGACCCCGAAAGGATGAAAGACAAAGTCGATCACGGCAGATAGCGTAATAGTACGATAGTCATATTAGGAAACAGTTTTCTGGGAGGGATGGAGATATAAATTTGGCAATCATTAGAAATGTAAGAAAGACAAAATATGGTGTGCGCTCATTGTCAGTGTATGTGTGTGTGTGTG
>NC_068987.1:53976494-53985440 GCF_001194135.2 Octopus bimaculoides | reverse complement strand
GTGTGTGCAAAAAGTGAAATACCCAGTTTTTGGGTCTTATCGTTGCTGTATAAAATCTGAACGAAATTCATGGTAACATTAAAACTAAATCCAAGGAATATATTTAAGTCAACGGAGTTATGTCCCTTGGAATGCGTACCATAAATGTTCAACCCAGTATACAATATTTTTGCTTGTTGTGTGGGGTTGTGGTCGGTGTAAGGGGTGTGTGCGTGGGTAAATTTTAAAGCCATATTTGGTTGTATATATACATGTGTCTGTATATGCTTGTATATCTCAAATCCGAGTGAGTGGCAAATGCACCGTTTAAACAAGTATATATATGTCTTTATCAAACGTAGAATATGTTGCTAAATGTTTTCTGCTCTTGAAGATCATCTGTGGAGTTTTTTTACTCCCACTTTTATACAAATACCTCTGTTAAAACCTTGTTTCTCTGTTTCTCAGAAATAGACTATTTCGTTACCATTGCAAAATAAATTAAACATGTAGAAAATGTAGTTAAGGGCCTTGTGATAGCAGTTGCAACTAGTTACGTTAATTACATAAGTTACTAGTCGTGTGGCCACTCTCAAGAGAAGCAAGGTGAAGGAGAGAGAAAACTAACGATCCGTTGTTTATAACGACGTGGGTTTCAGTTGATCCGATTAAAGGAACAGCCTGCTCGTGAAATTAACGTATAAGTGGCTGAACACTCTATAGACACAATTAACCTTAACGTAGTTTTCAGGGAGATTCAGTGTGGTATACAATGTGACAAACGTGGTCCTTTGAATTACAAGTACAACTCCTTTTTGTCAGTTGAGTAAACTAGGATAACATGAAATAAAGTATCTTGCTCAAAGACACGACGCACCATCTGGAATCCAACTCCCGACTTTACAGTTGTTAGCCGAATACACTAACTACTAATCCACGCACCTTCACATGGAAAAAGTGAGGGAGAAATGGTGTAAAAAACAGAGGAAAAATTGTGTGTGCGTACGAGAGACAGAGAATATATGTATATGTTGATTCAAATTTTGGCATAAGACCAACGATTTTTTTGGAGAGGGGATTAATCGATTGCATCGACTTCAGTATTTGACGGGTAATTTATTGAATCGACCTTGAAAGAATGAAAGGAAAAGGTGACCTCTGCAAGATTTGAATGAAAAGAGCCCTAAAGAATACCGCTTAGCGTTTTGTCCGATGTACTTAAGATTCTGCCAGCTCGTCGCCCGAGGCAGAGATTATATTAATGGAAATATTTTGAGTTATTTTCCCACAATCCTGTGAAAGTAATTATATCGTTGTAATCGCTTCTTTTTTAAATGTATAATTTTTTGTTAACCAGTATATCATAATTGTCTAGTTATCTTTCATGTTGTTGAACACAGAATTTGCATTTCTAGTGTCTGTAAATGTAGGACACCATCAAGTACTTTACGATATATGATACAAACTATCAGCAAAGCCTCATATTCCTGTTATCTGCACTTATAGTTAATCTAACTGGTAATAAAGCCTTAAAGCTATAGCTAACACGTTATCATCCTTTAATTTCATTTTAGAGATGTTTATATTTAAGTTCATCCTACCAGTGTATATTTACTCGCGTAAAACTATTTTTATATATGGTGACAAAGCTCAACTCAGAAGAACGTTAAGTTCTAATATATGAATAATTGAACTTTTCGCTGCTGCTTTAGTTTTGTGATTTCCGGCTCTCTAAAATAGGGGGTGGGGTGGGAGCAATACTGTTAAGTAAGTCTTTGGATTTATTGTTGTTGTTGGCACTCCGTCGTTTACGACGTCGAGGGTTCCAGTTGATCCGATCAACGGAACAGCCTGCTCGTGAAATTAACGTGCAAGTGGCTGAGCACTCCACAGACACGTGTACCCTTAGCGTAGTTCTCGGGGATATTCAGCGTGACACAGTGTGACAAGGCTAACCCTTTGAATTACAGGCACAACAGAAACAGGAAGTAAGAGTGAGAGAAAGTTGTGGTGGAAGAGTACAGCAGGGTTCGCCACCATCTCCTGCCGGAGCCTCGTGGAGCTTTAGGTGTTTTCGCTCAATAAACACTCACAACGCCCGGTCTGGGAATCGAAACCGCGATCTTATGATCGCGAGTCCGCTGCCCTAACCACTGGGCCATTGCGCCTCTACCTAATCTTTGGATTGGTGCTATTAAAACACGCACACACACACACACACACAAAAAAAAAAGGAAAAAGGGAAAAAAGAACAGGAAATTAAAGCAGAAACTGTCAGCTTTTAGCAAAAATGTAGTAATGGAGAAGAGCTAATTAGCAAAGGAGCGTGTCAAATAATTAGCTGAGCCACACAGAACAGATATTACTTACGTTATGCTAGCGGCAAGCATGGCCAATGATTCCTCCTTCGTCAGGAAATACGAAGGCTGTGTCTTTCGTGCTAGAACACCTTTTATATAAAACTAGGGCACGAAAGACGTTAAGTTACTGGAGCCTAAACAATCCAAAACCGGTTGTGAAGCGGTGGTGAGATGACAAACACTAACACAGAAACACACGCATCTATCTATCTATCTATCTATCTATCTATCTATCTATCTATCTATCTATCTATCTATCTATCTATCTATTTATCTATCTATCTATCTATCGATCGATCGATCGATCGGTCTATCTTTGTGCCTATGGAGCGATAATGAACTAAAATTATACATAAACTACTCTCTGCTCAGAAAAAAAAAAAAAATAGGTGCAGGCGTGGCTGTGTGATAAGAAGATTTTATAACCCGTGCTGGTGTGTTTACGTCTCTGGATTCCACGCAGTTTCCACCTGCCTGATTGATTCACAAGGCATTGATAGGACGGCCCATAGCTGTAGTTGAAGATATTTGCCCTAGGTGACTCGTACTGGGACTGAATCCGAAGCCAGGTGGTTGCAAAACGATATGCCTAACCACGAAATCACGCTTGCGCCTATATGTTTTCTGTTCTTTCTTCATATGAGGAAGTCTCATTGTTATCGCAACGTTCCTCAACTTATTAATTACTGGCATTTGCATTTTCGACAAGAAGTCTGGTAAAGAGAATTGTCATGTGGTCACAATCCAATGATGAAAACAAGTAAACGATAAATGGTAAAATATATAAAAGGTCTATGATTTGAACATAGACAAAAAGAAAAAAAGAAGAAGAGAAGAAAAAAAAATGACATTTGTAAATATCACAATGTGGAGGCGCGTGGTTTAGTGGTTAGGGTGTTGAACTCATGATCCTAAGATTGTGGTTTCGATTCCTGGACCGGGAGACGCGATGTGTTCTTGAGCAAAACACTTCATTTCACATTGCTCCAGTCCACTCAGCTTACAAAAATGAGTAATCCTACGACAGACTGGTGTGTCGTCCCAGGAAACTCGGTATGATTCGAAAGGGTAAACCTTAATACCGCAAGCTATATTTCCCCCGCTACTCTTCTTATTCTCCTACACTTTCCTCACCATGGTACAGGGTGTCTCAGAATTTACACTCTATTTCAATGAAATAAGGCAAATTTATAAGAAAAATAACAACAGAATTTTATGTTTATTACTTAATTATTATGCGAAAATAAATAAAGTTATAAATCTTACGTCAAAATTTTATACTGAAAATTTTCAACAAGTGCTCCGTTAGTATCCCTGCAAATTTCTTAGCGTTGTCAAATACATTTTGAAGTAATTCAAGAGTTATCTCCTGCATGGTTAACTGAATGCATTCTTTCAGTTCAGCTAAACTATTACTCCATCCTGAGGATGTCGCTAGAGAAAATGATTGCAGACAAATTGAAGAAAGAAAAAAAAGCTCTTGTGGACATAAAGCGTAGACAGATAACAGGAATGAAAATAAAATTATAAACTTATATAAAAAATTGTAATAACTATCAAATTACAAACGAAATAAAAAATTTTATACACTTTTAACACATATTAAACATGATAGACATAAATGAAAACTCTCCGATTTCACTGAAATAGCTAGTTAATTCTGAGATACCCTGTATTATTATATAATCACTTTTATATCTGTATAACTAGATAGAACGATTCAAGTATGCCAATAGTGAGAACAAACTAAAAAGGTGTTGCCATTTAATTTACGTCTTTCATTAGCTGTGAATGACAAGTTAACGCAGTGTTGCTTAGCAACAAAAATAGGTAGGCGTTTGATTGGCAAAGCTTTGAATTAGCGGAATTAATTAGAGACCTATAATCTTTTGCGTAGTTTTCGCAAGAAACTATTCTTTGTAATTTAATGGCAGAACAGAAGCGCAAGGAAGAAAAGATATATGCTTACAATAAGGACAAAATCAAAATAGGCTGAGGGGACTTTTCGAAATAATGGTTGTTTTATTGTGTAAATGCATTTAAAAGTATTGATGAAAAAAAAAAAAAGAACTTAGAAAGTGAAGGAATGAATTGAAAATCCTTTATTTTGATAATTTTGTTTACGCTTCTATGTACCCGTGTGTGTATGCGGGTGTATGTATGTATGTATGTATGTATGTATATATGTATGTATGCATGTAAGCATGTGTGCATGTGTCAATATATGCATGTGTGTATGGAAGAAGCCCATCAGGTGTGTGTATATATATATATATAAATATATATACATATATGTATGTGTGTGTGTGTTAATGACTTATTGCCTAGGCATCACGTGTTAGTTGTAAGCGAGTGATATCATCATACAGTCAATCTCCTTTGTGTTCAATCTTGTGTGAAAACAAGTCTAGTCATGGGGAAATGTTACTTTGTTTGGTAACAGGTGGGAGTTTTTGTGTATGTCATTGTCCAGTTTTATTTCAAGATTTTGTGTCAATAGAGAAAGAGTTGGATTCCAACTTAGATCCAAGATTCCTTCATTAGAATTTCAACAACATCAACAGGGTATTTTTGTATGTATGCATATGTGCAATATCTGGAGTCAGTGCATAATTAGATTTGTAAGTTTTGTTTGATGTATGTATTCTCATGCATATAATTGCTTGTCTAGACATGCGGATAAACTTCTGGAAAGTTCTACAGATATTTGCAGTTCCAGTGATGGCTTGGATTTGTAGTCTTCGTATGTATGTATGTATGTATATATGTATGTATGTATATATGTATGTATGTATGCTTTTACGCTTTTACATGTTTCAGTCATTTGACTGCGGCCATGCTGGGGCACCGCCTTTAGTCGAGCAAATCGACCTCAGGACTTATTCTTTGTAAGTCTATTACGTATTCTATCGGGCTCTTTTGCGAAACCGCTAAGTTACGGGGACGTAAACACATCACCATCGATTGTCAAGCGATGTTGGGGGCGGACAAACACAGACACACAAACACACACACATATATATATATATAGATATATGCATATATACGACAGGCTTCTTTCAGTTTCCGTCTACCAACTCCACTCACAAGGCTTTGGTCGGCCTGATCCTATAGCAGGAGACACTTGCCCAAGGTGCCAGGCAGTGGGACTGAACCTGGAACCATGTGGTTGGTAAGCAAGCTACTTACCACACAGCCACTCCTGCGCCTGTATATTTTTCCTAGATATCTAAGTTTTCGTTCGTAGAATTCAAAATGGTCAACAACCAAGTAACAAGGTTCTTTTGTCAAGGTAGTACATCTCCAGTGGTCTATACAGAGACGAGGCTCTGTTCGCAATCCAAAATTCTAGCAACCGGAAAATCGAACAGATTAGATAAAGATTACGAAGTTTTTTTTTATAAATGTCGGCCTTAGCATCTCTTTCTGTTACAAGGTTAAAACTGTTAGTTTCTTGGACTTGCAAAAACCAAACCTTCTACCCATACCACAAACTTGGGTAAAACCTCCACGACATGAACCTCACCTCTAACCACCCCATCTGCGTCCTAAATATATTGTGAAAGCGTTTCCTACTGGATTTCCTCACTATCTGCTGAAAATAATTTATTTGATCAATGTGCTGAATATTACAATTGTGCTCTACAACTTGCCGGATATAAAAACTCAATCGAATACATCCTCAGGCAGGATATTCCTTTCCTCCACTAAACCCAGAATTGAAACCAGTTCCGCACCCCCATATAGTAAACGTAAAATCTTCCCTATCCCACCCCTCCAATACCCGTCCAAATTTCAGAGTAACAGACGACCAAACAAACAACCCTTCTATCAAATGACACCAAATCCTATATACATCACAACTCACTGAAATAGACACCAGTTTACACCCCCAAGACCCTATCCCCACCCAATCAACACTCCGAATTGGAATAAACGAACAAGAATCCGGGACGTTTTCTGGTTCCACCCCTTCGCCCTTGAGTACTTAAACTCTTCTTCGCCCTACTCGAAAAACATTTCCCTAAATCTAGCCCCCTTAGAAAAATATTTAACTCCCAATCTATAAAATTGTCCTACTCATCCACCACCACCACCACCACCATTGCTGAAGTTATTCGACATCTTAACAACAAGAAATTCAGAAATCCCCAACCTGCTAAACTCCACCCTAATAAATTAAATCAACATCACTCCTAGCTCCATACATATAAACTCAAAACATCAATTGACTCCCTTAACAGCACTAACCCTCATAACTCCGACTATAATTCCATTACTAACATTTGATCCTTAAATTTACCACAACGCCCAACTATACCACTTGTAAAAATAGAGAATGACACAGAAGACACCACTGAGTACAATAATTATCATAATATACAACCACATAATACCAGCCTCGACTCCTTAACAAATACTAATCTTAACGCCAGCAATAATAACGAACCTAACGCAGGTTGCTCAATAAATAGCAATCTCCACACAAGTTCATCCGGAACACTCCCTACAAATCCATGCAGCTTCATATGCCCGACTGCCTGTCCCTTAGATAACCACTGTTTCACAAAAAACATCGTTTATAAGTGTACAGTATCAACTGTTAACTGTAACTACATATATATATCGGCTCATGTACCACCACCACCTTCAATGCTAGAGTGAGCAACCACTAATCCAATTTCAAGTCACAAACACAATTCAACAGTACATCGCTATCTCAGCTCATCAACAAACTAAAGATTGATTCAACTCCTTACACTCTCAAGTGGTCCACGCCAAGCCATACAGAAGCTATAATAGCAAGTGTGATCTCTGCATAACAGATCTTAGTCATTTTGCAATCCACGGATTGTCATAATGAACGCAGCAGTATAATGTTTACCTGCAAACATCGACCACTAAATCTATTCTCAAAATACAAATAACAACAACCCCACCCCACTTTTCCCCCCAATCGTCCTAAATTTTCCCACTTATTTACCCTCGTTACAACTATATATAAAATCAACAATATATCATCCTTTTAATTCCATATTGTCATTTACATACTTTTCTCTGTATTTTTCCTTACCAGTTAATAAAATTTTTTTTTTCTCATTTTACCTGCCCATCTCCTACTTCCTCCCTTCGTAAACTGACGGGTACATATGCCAACATACACGCTCACCGCACACAATATACATTCCTGAATTGAAAACCAGTAGTAGCCGCCATGATTCTTCTTTATTTTTTCTTGTTTTCTTCATGCGTATATATTCTCTCCCCACTTGACTAAAAAAAACCTTTCCCCAACCCTCTTCTCTCCATATTATTTTTGTTCTAATACCACTCCCACTCACGTTGTTATTTTCTGTGATTCGGCAAAAACAACCCTATTGAATACTACCAGTCAAATGATCGTGCTTAAATTCCTCATTCTCTCTTACTTCCTTCATGCACACTTTTTTCCTCCTCCTTCATCAAAAATATTTCCCTCCACATTATCGTTTTTCAAATACTACACCCCTTGCTCATTTCTGTGATTCGACCTAAACAGTGTTATTGAATACTTCCGGTCAAATGACCTTGCTTCAATTCCTCATTTCTATCTCTCCCTTATATATGTTTTCCTTCTCTTAATCCTTATTTCTTTCTGCATTTATATTCTCCTCTCCTACTGTGCTCTCTACATATTCTGATTGAATTTTCCATGTGCTAACAGGTATTTCCTAGCGACAATTTAAACTCTCATTTAATCAAGATATCCTTGGCCTAAAGAGTAGCCTGTAGTATACGCCTCGCATGGATATTTACCATATTAAATAATCTATTGTAAAATGTTTAAAAAGTGAAAAATAAATCCCGTAACACTGAATTCATTTTTTGCTGTTCCTAAATTCAATCACATGGCGTATTCATCCAACTGCCAAGCTTTATAGAAATCCGTCGACGATAGCAATAATGCTTTTTGCGTATATCACAAAACTTCACTTCACAAAGAGAAAACACGATTACTTCGAATCGTAACATGTGTAACACAAAGAATGTTCAAACAGTAGATCAAATGACGATTACACTTTTTATATATCACCAAACTTCACTTCACAAAACGAAAATATGATTGCTTTGAATCGTAACATACACAATACGAGGAATGCTCAAATAGATCAATTCAGAAGTGTCCAGCGGATTAGTTGAATTTGTAACTGGAAATTGCGTGTGTGTAAGTGAACCGGTGCCTTTTGGTGTAAACTGTGAAGCCAGCGCTTCACCTATTTGTAGAAAGTGAGACTTTAATTAAACTAGTTTTGAGATCATACATTATGTTAATTATTAATAATTTTATTCAAGAGTTAATAATATTAGAGTTCAACAAACTTCCTTTTTATAAGTATTATAGATAGATACCTTGTATATATATATATATATATATATATATATATATATATATATATACACACACACATATGCAACAAGCAAAGAAGCTACATTCGGTAGTCTTGTAACAACCATCAGTAGTCTTAAATAATTGATTTTATATGTTTTGTGAGATCGCTTTGTACACGACACACGCCATAGCTTATTTAATGACTTTGCCATGCTGGTGTATTGTTTGTTTACCTTT
>NC_068987.1:53974820-53975851 GCF_001194135.2 Octopus bimaculoides | reverse complement strand
AAATTGCATATTTTGTATATAATATACTACAGTTATGTTGAAACAAGTGATATGGGAAAGTGCAGCATTGACAACAAAACATTTGTGGAGTAAATGATGGGCTAATTCGACTAAGCAACATGCTATGCGTCTTTTTGGAGCATTTCAGGCCCTAACCTGTGGGAATTATGTGATTTTTGAACGCAACGAGAAGCTGTCAGTGGATGTGCTCTCTTTTGCAGCAGTCGGCGCAGTGTCTAACACGACCCGTCATCTGAAATGTTGACACCTCTTTCTAGTTTGTTGTCCTACATCACTCATAAAGTAAATTTGGAGGAACTGTAGTTGTTCATTTGTAAGTAACAGGGTACCAATGAGGTGATAGACTTGTCCTTGAAATTTGGCGTCGTCATAAGTTCATGTTTATCTGTTACTAATTAGGTGATAGACTTGCCCTTGAAATTTGGCGTCGTCGCAAGTTCATGTTTATCTGTTTTCTTAGATGTATCAAGCGATGTCATTTGCAAAGTTGTATTGTCTGATATTGTTCAGAAAATCCTTTGACTGGATGGAAATGTCATCTCTAGAAGATCCATAAGAGGTTGAGAAGGAGCTGGTAGTGCTGGCAATGTTACGTGACCGCCTGAGCAGCACATACCATTTGTTTCATTTGAAAATTTTAAAGCTCTACAGAAAAGACAATTTGTTTTCAGCACACCAATTTGGACAGAGTTATTTTTTATAAGAATGGGATGGATCATATCTGAAAACAGCTTCAGGAGTTGTGAAGAACGAATTTGTACGTAGAATGTTTCTGAGAGCTATTCTATTGGATCTCTGTCTAATCATTAAAACATTGATTTAATGATCCCGCATTAAGTGCTGCAACATGCATTTGCTGATGTTGATAAAATCTCATCTAGCTTCTCTCTTCAGACTCTCGTCTTCGGTTTTCTACAACCCTCCTTGCTTTATACTTGTTTCTGGAGCGATTACGTCTTTTCTTTGGTGGCATATTTTTCCCAATATTGTAAGCAAAAAATTATGAACAT
>NC_068987.1:53969484-53974328 GCF_001194135.2 Octopus bimaculoides | reverse complement strand
ATACCATACTGTCTTGATCCAGCAATTCTGCCTATTATGTAGTTTGGATGAGAAACTGTAGCTAAAGATTAAGATTGTTAACTCCACAGAGAGAGGAAAGAAGAGAGACAGCATAGCGACGGTTTTGGCTGACTGTCAACCTGTACTCCCCTTGTTCTTAGCGAAATGGTATATGCCGGCTGTCTGAGCAACTGGTTGTTTTAATGGCGGAACAAACAGGACATTAAAGATTACAAAAATAGCGATTCTCACTTTGAAACTAACGATTTTGAAAATCTTTTTAGATTACGGAACGCCCAGCTCTCTCATGTATCCATGTTTAAAATTTCAGCGAGATCGGATGAACAATACTCGAGTTATAAGCGCACAAACAGACAGACAGAACGGAATGGATTTTATATATTAAGATATACACACACACCAGGTACAAGCATAGATATACCGCTTGCACATAGTAAGGCACGCATGCACATAGTCACACACACACGCACGCACACGAACACATACAGACGCACACATGCACATACATGCGTGAATATATGAGAGGTGTGCTGAAACGTTCCTGATTTTGGGCAAAAGAAAATACAGGAGAATCAGTTCATTATGATTTTATTTGGATCTATTTTAAAACGGGGGCCACAGTTTTCATTAATGTTTTACGTAGTGTTTTTGGTACCGAAAGACTTTCAAACTTCGTATACTTATCTATTTTGTGTTATAGAGCAGAAAAATATTTTTGTATTCGAATTTATTTCATGTAAAAAATTGTCTTATTTCTATAATTTCAACCAATCACTGACAAGCATTCAGTTGTTTACATTTACTCCTTTGGCTGATTAAGCGGTGTAAAACGTATTTAATCTCCATAGCTTCGTTTTATTTGCTTTTTTCATTTTCTTTTTTTTTCTTCGTTTTATTTACTTTTTGCTTTTTAAATTTGCTGTTTTACCCTAACCCTAAACCTAACCCTAACCCTAGGGTTAGGGTTAGGGTTAGCCTATAATAGAAAGGTTTATTAGCTACTGCCAATATGCTTCAGCCATTTTTTGACAAGGAAATAATAATTTTATCACCGATAGAATTGTTTCAGAATCGTTTGTTTATGTAGTTGGCACTTAATGTATATCGGCTGAATGGACGTCAGTGATTGGTTGAAATTACAGAAATACGACAACTTTAACATGGAATAACTTAGGGATTTCTTTTTTTTTAAGAAGACTAAGAGAAAAAGATGTTTTATATGACACATTCTACCAGTGTTCCAAGTTTCAAAGTGTTTCGTTAAGAAAATACTGTGGCCCCCGTTTTAAAATAGATCCTTTTATTTAACATATTCCACTCTCAGATTCACTCACTTATTGCAGCAGTCCTTGAATTTTTTAAAGCTCTGTAAAAGAACTCGGAAGTTTGGGGCTCCAACTAGGACTTTGGAGATACCCTTACAGGCAAGAACTTTTCAGCACCCCTTGTATATAAATCTCTGTGTGCGCATGTGCGCGTTTGTGAGTGTGAGTATGAGTGTGAGTGCGTGTATGTATACAAATAGATAAATAGATACATATACACATATATTTCTATCGATATAGCTAATAACCTGTATAAGGTTAACGTCCATTTCTCTCTTTCATTTCAGCCACATTTCTCTGCCTGTCAGCATTCCTCCTCCTCTTTCTTTCTATTTCTTTCTCTCTCTCTCTCTCTCTCTCTCTTACACTCCCTTTCTCTCTCTCTTATTCTCTCTCTCCCCCTCTCTCTTTCTTCCAATCTCTCTTAATCGTCCGTCTTTCTTATCTCACTTGTCCAATCTTTGCATTCTCAATGAAATCTATGTTATGCTGTCACGAACATTTCATGAACGACATGCAAATTTCAGTTTGAAATGTCAAACAGTATCTTATGTCATTCAGTCTTCTTATCACATTACTCATTGAAGAGATTATAACTTATATATACTTCACTTTGTTACAGTAGACTCTCATGTGATACGCACATACATTTATACACAGACACACAGATACATACACACACACACTCTCACACATACATACAAACACACACTCTCACACATACAAACACACAATCTCACACATACAAACACACATATGTACACACGCACATATACACCCATATACATATACACGCATATATATATGAGTGTGTGTGTATATATATATATATATATATATATATATATATATATACCTATATATATATGTACACGCATATACTTATATACATGTGTATATATAGATATACATATAGACACACACGCGTGTATATATATATATATGCAACCCCCACACATGCACACATGCTATTCTACGTACACACTTCCATATATGTGTATCTATCATTGTATGTATTCATGAGTTTTTTGAGTGGAAGTGTATAGAATTATACACACACACACACACACACAGACACACACACACACACACACACACAGACACACACACACACACACACACACACACAAACACATACATACACGCACTCGCGCACACACATACACATACATACATACATATATGTTTGTGCGTGTGTGTGTGTGTGTGTTTATGTATGTGTATACATATATTTGTTTATGCACAACTGCAAACACAAAAATAAACACACACACATGTAAACGCCTACATAAGCTTACACTCACATTTATACAGGTAACTGTGCATATGTAAGCAAGCAAGTAAATGACGCCTCAGCTCCGTATAAATTCCAGCTCATATTTACAATTGAAATTCCCCCTGAAATAATTGAATGTAAGAACAATGACATTATTTGTAGAGCCCTATTGATTCCGATAAGCGCTCCACTACCTAAAAAGAGAATAACTTGCAAAATAATCATGTCATTTAGTTTTTTAAATTCTTTAGGGTACGGCTTTGGACTAAGCCCTAATATGTTGTAATGTAAGGGAGACAATTACAAATAAGAAAGAAAAAGTGAGCTGACAGTTTTCTTGTCTGGTGGAGTTACGTACCTTGAATTCCAGCAACCGTTATAGGGAAGTGGGTTACCTTGAAAATTTATTAGGTTTTTGCGGATGCTCCTTCCTTGCGCTTCCTGTTCTGTATTGAAATAAGTTATATCCTAGGAACACGTTATCATAGGTGTCTTTTCTTATGAAGAACATTGAGATGTCATTTGGAGGAGATATTGGCTGCTATGTTTAACAAATTTAGCGACGATTCAGCCGACCGGGCGTTGATTCGTCGTGAAGACCTGCTTACTAAATGACTGTGTTGTTATAGTAGTGGTTGTTGCTGTTGTGGTTATTATTGTTGTTGCTGTTGCTGTTGTTGTTTACACATAGATCAGCCCTAATTAGTTTGATCTGTTATCAAAAGATACCCTGCTATGACCAACCTACAATGATTTCAGAAAAATTATCTGTAATTATATTATTAGATGTACCCTTCCCGTGTATATGATGATAAAGAGAGATATAAAAGAAATTTGGCTGCCATTTCTAACAGGTTGAATAACTTCTTCGTGAACCTGTAGATATGTTGTTTCTCATAGAGGGAATGTGAAACTTGGTTCTTGTTTATTTAGCTTTTCTAGGCAGAAAAGTGAGCTAGAGGAATCGCTATCACGCCGAGCTTAGCGGCATTTCGTCTGTCTTTATATTTTGAGTTCAAATTCTGCCGAGGTCGAATTTGCCTTTCATCCTTTCGGAGTCGATAAAAATATGTACTACTTGCGCACTGGGTTCCATGGACTAGCCATCTGCCCCGAAATTACTGGCCTTATGACAAAATTTGAAACCAATATATCGCCTTCTCGATATAAGACACACATATGTACATACAAACATGCACACATACAAGTATAGATAGATAGATATAACACACGTGAAGATACATACATGCATATAAATCGAAGGGCGTGAAACCGCCGCACGCCTCAAGCCGAGCACGGAGCGCGGCGGCGGCTGCGACGGCCCGTACACGTCGGTCTCAGTCTAATATTCTCTGACCGTATCGTCGCGACCGGGGACGAGCGCAGGTGCGCCGCCCTGGATCGGCCGAGCGGGCGCCGGCGGCTGTCGAATGCCGTTTTTCGACCCGACGACCGGGTGCCACCTGCGATCGCGGCTTCGGTTGCATGTATTAGCTCTAGAATTGCCACAGTTATCCACTCTCCTCGCGGTGAGGAATACGGTCCCGAGGATTAGGTCCGGCTCCTGAGCCATTCTCAGTTTACGGCACGAACTTACACTTGCCTCCGCGCGCGGGTCGAGGTGTGCGGCGGCCTCAGGCCCTTCTATTATGTACACAGCCTTGTTTTTTTTTTATCTCATTACGAAAAGTAAATCATTATATATATATATATATATATATATAATTCCTTTATTTGTGTATTATGGCAACCATTGATTTCATGTTAAGAAAAATACCTGAAACCAACGGTAGCCTTAATGCACAAATATAGAAATTTTATCCACCACGGTGTTGAGCACTCATTCACATTGTTCGACGAATACGCGCGCGCACACACATATGTATACATACATACATACATACATGCATACATACATACATACATACATACATACATGCATACATACATGTAAATAAATTTATATTCTCTTTTACTCTTTTAATTGTTTCAGTCATTTTACTGCGGCAATGCTGGAGCATCGCCTTTAGTCGAGTAAATCGACCCCAGGACTTATTCTTTGTAAGCCTAGTACTTATTCTTTGTAAGCCTAGTACTTATTCTATCGGTCTCTTTTGCCGAACCGCTAATGTTACGGGGACGTAAACACACCTGCGTCGGTTGTCAAGCGATGTTGAGGGGACAAACACAGACACACAAACACGCACACATATATATATATA
>NC_068987.1:53967919-53969007 GCF_001194135.2 Octopus bimaculoides | reverse complement strand
ATGTATACCGTAATTCCTCCAGTATTGTCCGCCCTTGAGTATAATACGCAGGGGATTTTTAAGGGGCTGTACCTCTGAATAACCTAAACCTTGTGTATAATACGCACCCCTTCTCTAACTTGAGTCAAGGAGGTCTATATAACGTCCTTGGTTTGTAAATATATATACGGTAACGTCCTTTATTATTATTGTATATATATAACATGATGCAAACGTGTAGCTTTATTGTGCACTTTGTTTGCAGAAAATAAAGAAATAACAGTAATAACGTCAGTGAACAATAAATATTAAGTAAATTGCCTTTACATATTTATCAGTGTCAGTTACAAAAGCAAAAGCAAAAACATTTATTCAAGCCTTCAAAACCAACGTCACTTTCAGCATCAAATAACTGTTCCATTTGTTCCTCCGTAAACATATCAGCATCATTGTAGTGTAAAAATCCGTCATCGTCAGATTCATAGTCAACATCAGTAGATTCACTTTCATTTATTTCATCTTTCCATACAACGTCATCCCGAGTACGATCCAGTGCAGACGATATACAACACTTTTTCTTTGATAAATGTTGCTTACTGCAAGTTATGGGATGATTCTTTTATGACTTCATTGCTTTCAGGCTTAGCTTAAGGGGTCTTCGCGCCGGACATCACAAAATGCGTTTGAATAAACACTGCCGGACAGCAAATAGAGACTCGGACATTCATTGGGAAATATTTTTCATTTTTAGCCTCGTATGTAGTACGCACTAGGGATTTTAACCTTTAAATTTGGGGGAAAAAATGCGGATTATACTCGAGGATTTACGGTATATATATATATATATATATATATTCATATATACACATATATATATATATATATGTGTGTGTAAATACACGCACCCACATATACGCATATATACACACACACACACACTCACCCCTACGTATATGTATGTATGTATATATGTATGTATGTATGTAAGTGTGCGTGTGTTATGTTTATTTTTGTCCCCCGTCATCGTTGGTTTGTGTAGTCCCCGTAACTTAGCGGTTTAGCAAAAGCAGTTCAATAGAATATGTTTCAGACTGAAAAACTAAATAAAT
>NC_068987.1:53963855-53965204 GCF_001194135.2 Octopus bimaculoides | reverse complement strand
TGTGTGTGTGTGTGTGTGTGTGTGTGTGTGTGTGTGTGTGTGTGTGTGTATATATATATGCAACTGAAGGCAAACAGTAACACACCTCCCCTATCACCAGAAAAACTGTCAGCACCATCCCAACTTCCCCATCATACTCAGCAATCCTATCCTTCTGTCTACATTCCCACCTAGCTATTTCTGCTTTATGCCAAGAAACTCACATTACTACAGCTAAGTTTCATGTACATTACCATACCTAAGTTTAATATACATTACTCTAAACCATCTGAGGGGAACAGTCTTCCCCAGACACTGTATATGCCGCTTGAAAACTTGAGTAAATCACAATCTGATGTCCACTAGTAAACCATGTTACACCCTGTGAAACACCGATCATGCCTTACAATTTCATCAAAAGTGTACCTGCCTATGAAATTCGCAGTCACCAATTCGCAGTTAATTCAGGATCAGATAATACCGCTGACCGAACAAGTGATTCTTCATCATCGAACGATGGTGATCCACTCCCAACACCATATATATATATATATATATATATAAATACACACACACACATTACCCATATCAACATAGGCACAAGCAAAAACACAAACCAAACTTCAGCAAAAAAGAATGGGCTGAGCTGAACAAATTAAAAGATGACAAAACAATTGCAATCAAAGAGGCTCATAAAAGGAGTGCAGTTGTCTTAATGGACACGGTATTCAATATAACTCTAGTACTATCCATATAGGAAGACACAACACATTATGAAAAGGCCCATATTATGAAAAGGTCTCTCAGCAGAAAATAATGAGAGACCTAAAATCCATATTAAACCTATGCAGAGAAGGGCTCACCGACAAAGAATTTGACTATATGACCAATTTCAAAAGTAAAACCAATCAATTCTACGGTATTCCTACAATACACAAAAGTGAGAAAATAAGTAACGCATGCAGGATAGCCACAGACATAATCAAAGTACCCACTCCTAATGACCTCAAATTGAGACCTATGATAGCAGGTCCCGCATGCAAAACCCACCGCCTCAGTAACTTTTTAGACACCCTCTTAAAACCATTCCTCAAGCATGTCAAAAGCTATATAAGGGACGACTTGGATATGCTCAACCACCTTCCTGAAACAATAAATAAAAACACCCAACTAGTATCCTTCGATGTAGTCAACCTCTATTCCAATATCCCCCACAGCCTAGGAATAGAGGCAATTCAGTTCTGGCTAGAGAATTACGCCAACGAACTCCCACATCGCATCAAAAAAGAATTCGTGACAGAAGGGTAAAAAATTCATCATGGAGAATAACTACTTCGTCTTCAAAGACAACTTCTATGCATATATATACA
>NC_068987.1:53957787-53963076 GCF_001194135.2 Octopus bimaculoides | reverse complement strand
TATATATATATATATATATATATATATATATATATATATATATATATGTGTGTGTGTGTGTGTGTGTGTGTGTGTGTGTGTGTGTGTGTATGTATGTATGTACACTTACAGTGTAGACTTCACTTTATATGAAGCATTGTGAAAACAGAGCTAATTGCTTCGTAAAGCCGTTGCAATTCAATCTGGAAATAAGGATGAAAAAACAAGTGTTAAAAAGAAAAGAAAGAAATTTAGATTTACACTTTTACCATATTCACATATGGGTGTATGGTTAAGAAGTTCACTTTGAAACTACGTGGTTTCGGATTCAGTCACTTTGCGCAGCACTTTCGGCAATTATGTTCAGCTACAGTCACGAGTGAATTTGGTCGACGCTATCCGGCTATTTTGTTTACGCCCGGTTATATTAGCGGCTCGGTAATAGGGACCAACACAATGAGTAACAGACTTAAATAGTAAGTACTGGGGTCGATATGTTCGACTAGATCCTTCAAGGCCGTGCCCCAGAGTGGCCACAGTCCAATGACGGCAACAAGCATAAGATAGACGTGAAAGATAAATTTCAATGTTTCTGTTTGAAGATACTCTTATCAAAGGAAAATTGAAACTGACCTCACAAATATGTACATTTTTGAGGGACGCAGTTGTCATGCAGAGATCGGTAGTGTCATAATAGCCTATTAGTGTCGCATACACTGAATAAGTGGGCTTTAATTTTTTAAATTAAGAATGGTTGCCAGGTAATTTTGTACAGGGAAAACATTCGCATAAATGAGCTGTTTTACTTAGTCATGCAACCTGCAACTGGTGAGCGTTGTAGAACACAGCTATATTTATTACGTGCTAGTGCCACAACACACACACACACACACACACACACACACACACACACACACACACACACACACACACACACACACACCTTTTAGTTTTCCACACGAGAAACTGCATACTCATTATATTTTGTAGTTATCTATTGGTTTCAAATTTTGGCCCAAGTCCAGGGTAGGAGGTTAAGTCGATTTCATCGATATCAGTGCTCAACAGGTACTTATTTTATCGACCCCAAAATGATGAATGGAAATGCAAGGACGAGCGAAATGCCGGTGTGATAATGATTCTGCCAGCTCGCCGATTTAATTTATAGTTTATATATTGATATTTGTACAAAGCTGGTGGAGGGGGGGGGGGGCGTCCCATCACTAGTAAAATTTTCTTCGTCGTTTCCTATTCTCCAAGCTAAAGCAAAATTAAATGGTAGGTAATGATATAACGAAAATAACTTTTGCACATCTTAGTTTCATTGGTTAGCGTAAGTGATATACTGTAACTGTAGTCTGATCCAGTCTATACTAGCGAAGTCAGTGAAGTATAACTCAGTGTTATTGCAGGTAAGAATGACAACACCTCAGATTCATGGAGGCAGCGCACTTTTGACGTAAGGTGTCTCGGCTGAAATGCAATATCGTCTGTTTCGGAGTGAACGATGTTAAATATAACAAAAAGGAGGTTGTTAAAAATGTAAGAGATATAACTGAATATGGGGCTAATAGAGTGAGAACTAGAGAGAGTGGTATTAGCCTGTGCTATGATGCTATGATCTGTTAGGACTCCTTCGGCCGAAGAGAGCACAGATGGATGAAACAGATACACGAAATAGTTTAACGAAAAGATTCTCTTGATACTCATGCTGGACAAAATAAAATGTTTTCGTAGTGTTAACTGAAACAGCATTATATTCCACGAAACGAAAAAAAAAAAAAAAAAAAAAAACTTCACAAAGACTGACGTAGAAGAAAGAAAGTTCTCACTAGACTTAGATCTACAGATGCTGCACTAAAATTGGAGAAAGTAATTATTAATGGCAGTTTCTATCTATAACTGATATGTGCATTCGATTTACACATTCGTCTCTATATAATATGCTTGCACATAGGCATATAAATATACACAGACATAAAAAGGTAATGTAGTTTAAACGACTTGAAATTATGGTTACTGGCTTACTCAACATCACTTATCTATCTGTCTGTCTGTCTATCTGCCTGGTTGCCTGTCCATCTGTCCGTCCGTCAGTGTATCTATGTATGTATGTATGTATGTATGTATGTATGTATGTATCTATCTATCTATCTGTTTGTCTGTCTGTCTATCTATCTATCTATCTATCTATCTATCTATCTATCTATCTATCTATCTATCTATCTATCTATCTTGAATTGTCAGATAAATTTGTCCGTTTCTTTTTTATGTTATTTGACTTAACATGGAAACTATTTTTATCGTAGTGCTTTATGTTTTTTTGTACCTCTTTTTTCCTCAGCGGATTGTTTATCGTTTTCGAAATTTGAATAAATTTTACCTCTTTTCAGACAAATTATGGAGTGCTAGGAAGTAAAAAAAAGAAAAAAAATGAGAATTTTCGACACCTCCACCTCTTAAATTTCTGTCAAGACTCCGAAATTGCTAAAGCCGCTTGAGGCATTTGTGGTGTGTGCTTACAGAAAGACGTGCTTACAGAAAGAGCTGCAGAGAAATGGTTTTCAAGTTTCAAAGAAAGAAAATCTGATCTTACAGTCTGTCTGCGTTCCGGCTGACCTGTTCAGTCCAATGAAGAACGGCTGAACGAGCTGATCCACGATTATCCATGCCAATCCACTTAGGAATTGGTCAAGCTTCTAGAATGCACATATGATACCATCGGCCGCCACCTTTATTCGATGGATAATGTTCAAAAACTGGGTGCTTGGATTCCACATGCTCGGAACAAAAGAGACAAACTTCAGCTCTCCTCTATTTCCGGCCAGTTTATTCAGTCGACATCAGGTTACTCTTGGAGGCACATCGCTCCGGCTTTCTTTCTTGTGTTAAAGTGTAAACCTAGTCGCCTAGGTAGAACAGAGATCAATGAACCGATTCTTCTGGTTTGAATTTTTGTCAGAGGCTAAAATTCATCACAGGCTTTCAGTACAATACAGAGACAGCCTTCTACCGCGTAGAAGCGTATATGAGTGGATCAGGTAGTTTTAAAATGACCAGTAAAGCGGGAAGCACAAAGAGAGAACAAGACGCCTATCAATTTCCACCACTGACGAAGATTCCACGAACTCGTGAGGTGGTCCTGGCGAACCGATGAGTAACCATCGGTGACGTGGCATGTTCACGTACAATCACGTGGAGATTTGTCAACGCTTATTGGATCGCTGCAACGATGGGGGCGAAACATTTTGGAGAGAATAATCACAGCAAAGGAAACCTGGATTCATCACTTTGAGCCAAAATCCAGAAGGCAGCGTATGGAGTGGAAACGTCCGGGATTGCCAACTGAAAAGAAATTAAAGATTCAACCTTTCGCAGAAAAGGTAATGCTAACCGTGTTTTGATACGCAAAATGGCCTATACTGGAGCATTACATGGAAAAGGGGTCTATAAAAACCGGATGTAAGCAAAAGTGAAATGCTGGACAACAAACTGAAACCGGCAAATCACAGCCAATGCTGAAGTCTAATGCCAAAGTTATTATTATTGTTGCACGAAAACGTACGCCCACATACGGCCGTCCACAGCGTCGTTGAAACCATCGAGACATCGAGCTTCGAGTTACTGGAACACCCTGCATACTGTCTGGATATCATACCTTTCGGCTGTTACCTCTTTGGACCGCTCAAACCTTCTATACGAGGTAGTCGATTTGGTTTGGATGAGGAAGCGCAAGAAGCGGTGTAAATGTTGGAAATGATGTACATCTTCAACTCCTGCTTTGCTTTAATAAATTACAGAAACAAGAGTGCGTATAATTTTTCACTGACATTCGTATATGTATATGTAAACCTGTGTGTACATACACACATACATGCATACATACATACAAACATACATACATACAAACAAACAAACATACATACATACATACATACACACATACATATCTATCTATCTACACATACAAACATGTATATGTGTATATATATATATATATATATATATATATATATATATTTATACACATATACATATACAGGATGCGTAAGGTATATGAGAACAGCATTTTGGGATTATTGCTGCATTTTTTGCTAACACTGTATAATCTTTGTTTCAGAATAAAATAACGGCAGACCCTCAACGTACCCAAGAAATGAAGTAGTATGTTGTTATTGTGGTTATAAAGGCTGGGCATAGCGATTTAGAAATATCTCGATTTTTAAAAGTTGTCAGATCTTTCGTTTACAAAGTTTGTAAGGAGCTAGAGACTGAAGATGGAAACGTATCACCAGTATCAAAGCATAAAAAAGCATTCCAAACACTCTGAAATCTTCAGAACACCTGAATTCATCCAGAAACTTCAACAGACCATTGATTACAATCCCAAAAAGTTCGTGAGGTCAATTGCAAAAGATCTCCATGTGTCAGAAAGAACAGTCAGAAATGTTGTCCACGAAGACATCAGATACAGGTCTTATATGACGAGGAAAGATCAATTGGTCAGAAAAAACAAAAAGATCACTACATCAAATCTAAAAGGCTCTTAAACAAACTGAAAATTCCAGCAGAAGAAGATTTCATTTGGTTTTCCTCAAACGAGAAAAACTTCAACCAAAATCAAAAAGTTAAATGAAGAAATGACAGACCCTTCTGAAGTTCCAGGTATTATGCATATAAAATTTCCTGCAACTGTCATGGTTTTAGGGGTTATCAGCAACGAAGGACATGTGATGCGTGCTTACTTCTTTCCACAAGACCTTGGAATTAACTCTGTCGTCTACACTGAGGTCCTGTAAATAATTGTTAAGCCCTGGATAGACAGTGTATGCAATGGAAGGCCATATGTGTTTCAGTAAGACTCTGCACTATCACACAAGGCTCTAGTAAAACAGGAATGGATGGCTGAACATTTTCATGATCACATAACCCCTAACATTTAGCCTCCTAATTCCCCAGATCTCAATCGATTGGACTATTACATGTAGAGTGTTGATGAAAGTGAGGTCAATGAACATGCCCATAACACCAAAGATTCTTTGAAAGCTGCCATAGTCAGAGTAATGTCCAAAGTGAACCAGGACCACTTGATTCGAGCATGTAGATGATTTAGATCTCATACAGAAGCAGTTGTTGAAGCTGAAGGTGGCTTTATTGAACAAAATTATAGAAAGAAGGTTTATTTTTATCTGCATTGCATCTTTTGATAAATAAATTTATTACCTGTTATTATATGTTTTTTATAATCATAAATCTGTCCTCGAATATCTTACGGACCATGTATATATATGTATATATATATATATATAT
>NC_068987.1:53952727-53954185 GCF_001194135.2 Octopus bimaculoides | reverse complement strand
TATATATATATATATATATATATATATATATATTTAAACCTAGTCTCAGACAGATATAAGAGTAATAAGTAGAGATAATCTGAATAAACGTAAGATGTATAACAGGTGAGCAAATCTCGTACTTGGAACCATGGCAGTGTGCATTGTGGAGTCATCATTATGCATATTACTTATTAACCTAAGAATTTTTTCTCGTAATTTAAATCACAATTATAAGTTTTTCTCCAGTTCAATTAGTACAAAGTGGATTAAATGTACCATAGTTAATTTTGCTAAATCTAATGTTACTATTATAGTATTGAAACTATCAAGAATATGTATTCAGAACAGCATTAAAATGGCGTCGATATTGTATAGTGGAGATGAAAATTATTTCCTCAGTGCAGAGAACAGTTTGTCTTTGAATATCATGAAATTAAGCATTTATATAATTTTCTTTAGATAAATCAGTTTGCATGCTGGGAGTCTTAAAATTACTTGGTGAGATCTGATCTGAAATGGAATAAAAAAAAATTAATATGAATGCAGCACATATAGCGATTATTAATCTACATATTATATAAATTTATTTCTGAATAATGATATTTCTAATGATGTAAATCTAACAAATTGATATAAAATCATGTCTCGTGACATCAGCATCATTGTCATTTAATGTCATATCAATATTAAGCTAAAACAACATTTTTGTGGTATCTCGAGAGGGTCATAATACGAATAATAATACCACACACTGGCTGTTGGCACAAAGATCTTCTTGAGATACAAAAAAATCTGTTTCAACACAGAAGTTCACATAATTAAATCTTGCAAATCAAATAAAAAAGTGTAGAAATAAATAAGTATGAAATCATCATATCACAATACTGTTGTTATCATCGCTTAAAACAGTGGTGAGGAACATTTTATGGTACATGCCTGCATTGATATTAACTGCCTACTGAGAATGCCACATTAAAGATTTTTGTATACAACTAAACAACGGTTATTTAACGCTCTAAAAAATGTTGACAAGTATCATAAAACAAAATAAACTAAAAGGAAAACGATTTCATAGTCATGGCAAAGTGAAATGAAATAGGAAAGTTTCAAAGGATGTTCCCAAAATGCACACATTGCAATTAATCAATACGTATATTAAATTCACCTTTACATTTACCAAAAGTCATCACAAATGCGGAAGTAACAATTCAATCTAAAATCACAATATTCCGACTTTACGCAACGATATGATGATATGATCTTAGGTATGTATACACCGAGAAGTAAAAAAAAAACCAAAAGACCCTGAAAAAAGACCGATGCATGCAATGAAATCTATTCTTGTATATGCAGATAATTATCTGTGTGCATATATTTGAATATGCAGATTCACTCATCCATCCATTCATCCATTTTTCCTCCCTATCTCCCCTCACACCATCCCCCCTCACTCCCCTGCCCATCACTCCCCTGCCC
>NC_068987.1:53948199-53951990 GCF_001194135.2 Octopus bimaculoides | reverse complement strand
ACATATATACATAAGCACATATACGAACACGTATCCACAGAATCATTCCATAAAAGTTTGTACATTATTTAACACACATGCACTTACAGTCTCTCACACACACGCACACACGCACACACACACACACACACACACACACACTGACAGACATACTGAGACACATACATGCACGCACACACGCACACACACACATCACCCATGCAATACCTATGCGCATCTTTATTACATATACTGCATGCAATGTGCAGCTCCACATGCAGCGGTACACGACTAGCACCTGCATGCATTGCATGCGATTTATAGTTGCTGTTAATAGACCTGTGAATGATTGGCTAATGAGGCCACTGAAGGCATTAACTAGAGAGGAACAGAGAAGAGGGAAGTAGGAGGAGGAGGAGGAGTGGCGACATGGTAGGAGGCAAGGAACAAAGCGTTGGTGGTGGTAGTGGTAGTAGCGGTGATAGTAGTACCGATGCTGGCACTGTTGATGCTATCAGTGGTTGTGGTGGCAATGTCTGTGTGTGTGTGTGCGCGTGTATGTGTGTGCACGTGTGCGTATGTGTGTGTGTACGTGCGTTCAAGTGTATGTGCGTTCGGCTGATGTTGGCTCGTAATAAAAGTGCGTGTGGTTGACATCGTGGTGGTAATGGTGGCGAAGGTAGCGTGTGTATATGTATGGGTGTATGTGTGCGTGTTTGAGAATAAGTGTTGATGGAAAAAGGCGGTGATTGTAGTTCGGGTGGTTGTAGTGGTTGTAGTGGTAATATTAAAATTAGTGGCGTTACTTAATGGCGATATGGTGATGGTAGCAATAATGGTGTTGGCATTGGTGTGTTGGTGGTAGTATTGTATTTTTATCCATTACCTTTTGCTTATTTCAGTTATTAGACTAAGGCCATGCTGGGGCACCGCCTTGAAGAATTTTAGTCAAGCGAATCGACCCCAGTCTTTATAGTTTTAAGCTTGGTTCTTACTCTGTCGGACGTTTCCTTTGGACCGCTAGTTAATGGGGACGTAAACACAACAACACAGGCGGCTTTGCGGTGGTGGAGGACAAACACGATCCATACACATGCGCGCGCACACACACAAACACACACACACACGCTCACATACACACATATACATATATACGACGGGTTTCTTTCAGTTTCCGTCTACCAAATTTACCTACAGTGCTTTGGTCGACCCGACACTATAGTAGAAGACATTTGCCCAAGGTACCACCCAGTGGAAGTGAACCCATAGCCATGTGGTGGGAAAGGCGGTAACTTTGTGAAATCGTTACCGAGCCGGACAATATGCTTAGCGGCATTTCTTTCGACTTCACGTCTGAGTTCAAATGCCGCTGAGGTCACCGTTTGCCTTTCATCTTTCGGGGTCGATAAAATATGTACCAGTCGAACACTGTGGTAGATGTAATCGACTCATCCCCCTCCACCAAAATTTCAGGCCTTGTGCTTATGATAGAAAGGATTATCATTGTCATTATTAGTGTTGTTGTTAATGTTGTTGTTTGTTGTTTAGTCCTTGGGTAGCTCTGAACAGGCAGACCTATGGAAAGAGGCTCTCTAACCATAACCATCCTAATATTTTGGAGGTTGTCTTCGACTACAATATCCAATGTATACTTTTGTCACTTTTTAAAAACAGGAGAGAGCCTTGTTTGAGCATAATTTGGCTTTTATTTCTAGTAGATCGAATGGCCACGCATAGATCTGTACTTTGATTTAGGGTCGATATAGCAGGTGTTGTTTATTCCATGGTCATTCTTGACTAAGGAGAGCTATGAATATAGCCATTGCAACAGTGAACATCCATTATTTTTGTCTTTGATAAAGTACACCAGGGACTACATATCCTGACGTCTCTCTCCTTTTATATGACGCTAAATTGAACTGAGGGACCATATGAAGAGACACTTATTGGTTAGTTGCTTTGTGATTAACCTCAGGTCTGTTCTTACTGAGTAGACCCATAATCAAAATCCTTCTAGGTATGACCTTGATATCTTTTTGTCAAGATATTAGAGTATGTTTGAAAGAGTTTGCCTGTTCTTTCTTGCTGGATGATTGATAGCATAGAGATTCCCACGTCGGGTCGTTGATGTATCAGTTGCATTAGATAGTATTTGCATACTTGTAAATGCATGTATGCATGTGCATATAAAAAAATTCATCCAATGACATAAGGTAATAAGCACGCATGAGAAGCACTCAGGTTGATTTACTTCTAAATAATCGACTTGAGCTGCAACTAAAACAAAAGTGGTGTTGTGGTCTCTAGCAAAGACTGGCTATAAGTGGTTCATCATTGAGTGGGTAGATATATATATATATGTTAAAGACTTTCTCTATTCTCGAACGTTAAACTAATACATCCTTTTGTTGTTTACACCACCTGTCCTCGTCTGTTGTTGTTTTTTTCGTAAATTCTCCCATATATATATATATATATATATATATATATATATATATGTTAGAAAGAAATGATGAATAATCAGAACATAATTGCATTATTAATGTAAACAAGATATTAAGAAATAATGCATAGAGTCTCTAACAGTTATTTCTAGAATAGCTGTGCATATGGTGCATAGATCATCGAGCAAAGAATTTCCATATAAACCAACTATTTCGTTATGAGAGAGGAAGAATTAAGGAATACACTTAATAATGGGTATTAGTAGTTACCAGTTACATTGTCGAAGAATTAAGGAATATCCTTTGCAAAAATAGAAATCTTTGTTTAATGATCTGTGCATCACATAAACAGCTATTCTAGAAACAGCTGTAAGAGACTTTGTGCAGTCTTTCTTAATCGCTTATTTACTCTAACAACCGTGTGATTATGTTTGTATAATAAATTACATACTCTAAAGTGATACCATGTTTTGTTTGTTCATACTTTCTTTCTAGTATGTATGTATGTATGTATGTATGTATGTATGTATGTATGTATGTATGTATGTGTTTATGTGTATATGTGTGCACTTGCATGAGTGTATATGCGTGTGTGTACGTATTTATTTTTTGTGGATGGTTGGAATTATATAATAGGAAAGAATGTGAGAACGTTGGATATTTGGAATGGGTAGGAGTGAAACTAAGTGAAAGTTGTAACATAGTGACATAATTCTAGATACAAAGTGTGGAGTAAGAGAAATAGAAAGAGAGAGAGAGAGAAGGGGAGAGAGACAGCCATAGAGAGAGAGGTAGAGATCGAGCTAAAAAGAAGGAGACATGTTTGGTGAATATACATACACAGAAACACATACAAATCTTTATGCATACAAACATACACACACACATACACATATCTATGTATACAGGCATATATATATATATATATATATATACGCACACATACTTATATCTATGCATACCACACATATGCATACCACACATATGCATACGTATATGTATATATAGGTGCAGAAAGGGACAGTAGGAGAGGGAGAGAGAGAGAGATCGAAAGAAAGAAATAAAGAAAGAAGAGTTGATAAGGGATGGAAGAGAGAATATGAATATAAACTTAAGAATAACAAATTTGGAGTAAGATAATCAATATTTGAATAGAAGAAGCGCCGGCAACAGCAGCAGCAGCAGCAGCAGCAGAAGAAGAAGAAGAAGAAGAAGAAGAAGAAGAAGAAGAAGAAGAAAGAGTAGGAGAAGAACAAGGAGGAGGTGGAGGAGGAAGAAAAAGTGAAAACAAATAAGAGAGCAATAAAAAAAATTGTAATACAAATGTCGAAAGAAATAAACCAATCAAAACAAGAGACGCGCATAAAC
>NC_068987.1:53945704-53947342 GCF_001194135.2 Octopus bimaculoides | reverse complement strand
TATATGTGTGTATATATATATATACAAGATAAAACGAAGTGAAAAAACTACAGAAGGCTTGTGTTATATGGCTAGAGTATATATTGAAATCGTTATGTTAAAAAAATGTTATAAAATTTTGAGTATAGAAATATTGTTTTTGGAGAAATAACCGGTTTCGTATTTTCTTTTCAAATTTCTCTACCTGTATCGTAACATATCTTCGCTATGGTGTAAAATATGGAGTTCTAGATAGGGGAAGGTAATCAGGGATTTTTTCCGGTATAAGGGAGATAATCTGTAGGGGCAATGACTGAGTAACCGGCAACAGTGTGGTCAATATGCTCAGGATATCAATTTTTGCCTCAAGTATTCTCTCTTTATTGATTTCAGCAAATGCGTCAGCCATTGCAGCTTCAGGTTAATTCCTATTATTCTGTTACTTTACTTCAGTTATTATTATTATTATTATTATTATCATTATTATTATTATTATTATTATTATTATTATTATTATTATTATTATTATTATTATGTTTTTTTTCTTCTTTCTTCAAATTTTCTTCCATTTCTCGCCGAGTGTTTTGCGTACACCTAGGGCAGAGAAGCTCATTGTATACATTCCTAGTTTACACACGGAAATACACAGGTAAAATATGTATGTAAAAAAATTATAAATAAATAAATTCATGAATGGATGTTGTTTTCACAGCGATAATGCTCTTCTCAGTACATGAGTCGTTCCACGATTTTTGGCACTTCCTGTAGGGATCGTAGGCCTGGTAGCATTTTCAAATAGGTTTCAGTACCTTTATTATCATTCCTAGAGATCCTACAATCACTGGTACGGTAGCTGCCTTGAGATGCCACGTTGTTTAAATTTCTATTAGCAAGTCTTTATACTTACTGATCTTGTCAAATTCTTTCGTCGCTATATTATGATCGCAAGGAATACTCATATCAATTCATAAACACATCTTTGTATATCTTTTATAATAATATCCGGTTTATTAGCTTTTACATTTCTGTTGGTATATACGAGGAAGTCCCAGAGAATCGACACATTTTGTCACTCAGTCACAGCTTTAGGATGGTGTTTATACCATTTGTCAGCGATTTAGATTTTATGATGCCGACATATTGTCCAGTGTAAATACTGGCCGACTCTAACAGGTGTTAAGACTCTACACCGTGAGGTTAGGTGATCTATAGTTTCAATCTAATCGTTACAGAATCGGCATTTTTAGTCAGCTCCATTTTGTTATCTCATTGGCTTGGTAGTTCCGGGTTAATAAGCTTTGGTATTGAACAGCTAATATGAAACCTTCACTCTCCGTTTGTGAAGATTTCACAATCTGAAACCTTCACTCTGAGCTTCGTAACCATTGATGCGTGTGTTTCTGGTCGACATCAGCTTGTTTGCTACGGGCCACATAATTGCCATGCAGAGGTTTATGTTCCCATCTGCTAGCTAATCTTTCATGTGCTTTTGTCTTTGCAATCAATTTTATTTTCTTTGCAGCAGCAGCTGGCGCATTTCCTTCAACCTGATCAAGCTGGTGGGTATCTAAGAGTTCGGTAGCGAGTTTTTTCGGTCTTTCATGTTTTTCAACAAGTTTCAGCATCCAATCGTTGGTTGTTTCAAGGTATTTGGCCAGT
>NC_068987.1:53937912-53942015 GCF_001194135.2 Octopus bimaculoides | reverse complement strand
GGTACACAGAATAAGAATTGGAACATACAGAAATTCTAGAAGTCACCAAAGCAGCCGGGTGTCTAAGGAAAATCGTAATGTAAATTACAGCTTTTGCGTTTTATTCCTTCTCACAGTTGGCTTGTCAGCCCTGTTAGTTTCGCTAGACCCCAGTGTTGAACCCAATCCTGGACCAATGGACTTCGTACCATTCAAATATGAATCAGAAATTGAGAAATCGACATTTCTGTCAGTGAAAAAACTTAATCGTTTTCATGCTAAAATCAAGAGCCACCTATCCTTTCTGGAAAGATGCAAACAAGAAAAAGTTATACCGGACGGTCTTACATCAAACATACCAATATGTACATCAAAGCCTGACAACTCATTGCTATCATACCTAATGCACCTACAATTATAGGAACTGTTTCTGTTTTTGGACTCCACATTCGAGTTAACTCTGTTTCCAGGTCTTTGTATTTTGAAAGTTTCTCCAATTCTTTCAGAGAAACGTTGTCAACTCTTGGTATTGATACATCGATTGGAAAGCATCTTTTTTCTTGATGATCTCTGACAATAATATCCGACCTTAATTTATGTCTGTGTATATTGGCATATCCCTTAGTATAGTTACTTTCTCATTTTCTGTGACCTTTTCTGGGGTGAGCCTATACCATCGTTTTTCTGTTGTTATTCCATAGTGTTGGCATAGCTTCCAGTGTATATAGGTCCCAACACTGTCGTTCCTGTGAATATATTCCTTCTTAGCCAGGACTGGACAGCCAGAGAAAACATGGCTTATTGTTTCTTGTCCATCTCCACATACTCTACCGTTACTTGTCATGCTTCTTTTCATTATTTTTTTTCGGTAATTTCTAGTCGGGAGGCTTTGGTCTTGTGCTGCAATTAAAAGTCCTTCAGTCTCTGCTTCGAGTCCTGAGCTTCTCAGCCATTGTTGGGATTTTGCTTTGGCTGTTTGTTTTGCTTTTAGCTTAACCTAGCATTTGCCATGAAAGGGCTTTTATTGCCATCGTTTTATAATGATCCGTTGCTGTTCTAGTTTTAGTTTGGATTTCATTTGTTTTACAACTTTTGTTGTTTCTTCTTTTTCTTCATAGTTAGGTAGTATAACTTCTTTTCTGTATTTGTCAGCTTCCTTAAAGACTGAAATCATCTTTTTGTTTTGTTCGTGTTTTGTAGCTATTTATATTAGTTTCCCTTGCTTCTGAAGTAGGTATTTTTTCAGTCTTATCATGGTTATTTTTTAATAGTTTTCTAGCTGTACAAGGCTTCTACATTGTATATCAGATTTTGTTTGGTGCATCCTAAATTCTGTCATTATATTTCTTCTTTTTCTGTCTATTTTGATTAGTTAATTTAGTGTCCAGTTAGGGATATTGTAGCTGTAACTTATAAGTGGGACGGCTAAAGAGTTGATATCTATTATCTTGTTTTTCGCATTGAGCTCTGTTTTAGTATTAATATAACACGTGTATAGTATTCTTTTTTTTATTTTCTCTTTTATTTGTGCGTGTTGTATCAAATCTAGTTCATTGATTCCTAAATATTTGTATGTCTGGCTTTGGTCTAATTCTCTTATTTCATTTGCTGTATCTAATCTGATGTTACTACTCTTAACAAATCTTCCTATTTTCAAGGTTGCTTTGGCACGTTTTTCTAAGCCAAATTTCATGTGTATTACTTTGGTAAATCCATGTACAGTCTGTAGTAATGTTTCCAGCTGTTTATCATTTGTAGCGTACAGTTTTAGATCATGCACATATATGAGGTGGCTGATTGTTTTGCCGTAGCAGTTGTACCCACATCCAGTTCTGTTTATCATGTCAGATAAAGGTGTCAGTGCCAAACAGAAAAGAAGTGGAGAGAGCGTGTGTCTCCCTGGAATTTTCCTCTTCTAATGGGAATGGCTTTGGTTTTTATGAGCCCCTTTTTTGTCTGGAGGTGTAGCACTGTCTGACATTTAATCATGGAATGTGTTATATATTTTGATTATTGGTGCTACCTTGTTCATGCCTAGTGTTTCTAGGATTCATGTGTGGGGAATACTATCAAAAGCCTTTCGGTAATCGACCCAAGCCATAAGTAGACCCTTCTTTTTTCTGCGGCTGTCTTCAGTTATGGCTTTATTGAATATTAGTTGATTTTATAGCCGTTTGAGATCTTGCTGCATCCCTTCTGTTCTTCTGGAAACAGGTTGTTTTATTCCAGATGCTTACTCATTCTCTGCGATGTTATTGCTGTAAAATGCACTGATGCAGTACTATGTAGAGCCTTTCATGTGTTCTCATCTTAACTGATTAGAAGTGCTATCATGTATATTGTTTTGTCTTGGTATAAAAGATGGGATACAGCAAATATTCTGCTCAATACCACAGATTTGCTTGTCAGTTGTTTGACCTTAACCAGTTGAGCGCGTCCCTTAGTGGCTGGCGATATGTGCATCTCTGATCATGAGCAGACATAGTGAAGGAGCATCATAACCATATGTTGAGAGGATTTCTTTGGGGGTTTGAATAATTCACTTTAGGAAACATGGGTGGTTTGCTCAACATGCTTAAACAAACCTTATTCAGGAACCTTTTGAGCGGGATGGTCTACTCGACCTGAAGAAAATTCTCACTGGGCCCCACCTGCAAGGTCATGCGTTATTTATCTTGATATGAGATCACCATGTTGCACACATATGGTTGTGATGCATGTGCCTGGTGTACCCTTATCAGACAGGTAGTCATGATGAGTATATTGGGCTTCGTATATTTTACCCCAATGTCACTTTGATGGCATGCACTGCTCTCTCACTCAATAATAATAATGATAATAATAATAATAACAATAATAATAATCCCTTCTGCTATAGGCTGACAGGAGGGGGATAAAATGATGAGGGAGACATGACATAAAACGCATACATAGAATGCAAAATATGTAAACCTATGTATGGTGCAGCCCTGACGATACAGGTGAGCCTCTAAATAGGACCTCCAAGGACATAAACCATAGGTGACCTGTTACTGTACAGTCTACAAGCGCATGCTTTGTGCAAGTTCATCAGCCCTATTCGTTTTTTCCACAGTCACCCATCTTTTGACAAATATGATGTAGAAGAGTAAATCCGTGCTCTCACATTCCTAAAAGACAGGCATATATATGACCAAAACTCTATGGCTTTCAAAATATATGACAGTTTTCAGAAAGTAATCATTACTAAAAACTGCACATAGTATTCATTTAATGTAATAGAAAATACAAATTTATGAAACATTATTCACAATTCGGCACTCAGTGTTGCACTCGGTGGTACAGTGAAAGTAGGCTAAAAAAAATCAATGTTATTTACTTTTTTGATTTGTACAAGTCCTCTAACGCGTGATGTGTACATGTGTGTGTGAATATGTGTGTGAGTGTGGTGGGTAGCGGATTATATTGACAGCAGGATATGACTGATACCTTATTAATTGATCTCAGATGAAAACGAAAGTGTGCTGTAAGTGTAACTAGATACTGCTATGTATTTTGTCCGACGCTTTACCGATTTCACCAATCCAATGACATCAGCAGCAACAACAATCGTAGCAGCAGCAGCATCAGTATCAGCAGTAGTAATAATAATGGCAGTAGTAGTAGTATTAGTAGTAGTAGTAGTAGTAGTAGTAGTAGTAGTAGTAGTAGTTGTAGTAGTAGTAGTAGTAGTAGTAGTAGTAGTAGTAGTAGTAGTAGTAGTTGAGTCATGTGATTAACAAAGGTTAAACATTGCCATGGAAATACGATCAAAACGAAAATAGATCAGAAATTAAAACCGCAGCCGGCACCGCTGCCACCACCACCACCACCACCACCACCACCACCAACGACACCAACAGCAATTACATTGTGAAAACTTCTAACACCCGTATAAAACAGAAATAACAGACCACATCAAATAGTCGCTAATTGCTACATTTAAAGAAAAAGATGACAAAATAGACAATATGCAAGGAAAAAGAAATTAAAACTTTGCATACACACACATACACAGACATATATACGTTGACACATACTCACATACTCATATGTATTTACTATATATGTATGAATTATACACACATGCACAAATCTATATATCT
>NC_068987.1:53932824-53937626 GCF_001194135.2 Octopus bimaculoides | reverse complement strand
ACACACACACACACACACACACACACACACACACACACACACACACACACACACACACACACAGAAATTGACGAAAAACCGAAATAAAGTTTTTGCTTATTGATTTACGGATAGAGAGGGAGTTTTCAGTAGTTAATTTGTTTTTTATTTTTTGGTAGCTGCTTTTGTGTTTATTTATTTATTTTTTTAAAATTCAAGTTATTTTAATCGTATTAATGTTTACGTGTTGTTTTTTCGGTTCTTTGATAGCAAGTTTAGTTATAGGAGAGGATGATGATAATTATGATGATGATGATGATGATGACGATGATGAAGATGATGAAGGTGATGATGATGTTTATGATGATGAGGGTGATGATAATTATAGTACCGTTGATTATGGTTATAATGGTGGAGGTACTAATAATGAATCTTTCGTCTTATTCTTGGTGGTATTGGGGTTATCGATTGTGGTGGCAGTGCTTGTATTTGCAGTGGTTCTTTTCTGTGCATCAATGAGATGTGCAATTGCGTGGATGTATGATTTTTAAATGTGAAGGCGCATGGCTCAGTGGTTAGAGCGTCGAGCTCACAATCATGAGTTAGTGAGTCCGATTCAAGTTGCACCATTCACTCACCAGTAGAAATGAGTTGTGACGTCACTGGTGCCAAGCTGCATCGGCTTTTGCTTTTCCCTTGGATAACATCAGCGGTGTGGAGACGGGAGGTTGCTGTGCATGGGCGATTGCTGGTCTTCCCTAAACAACCTTGCCCAGACTTCTGCCTGGCCCAATATGTTTTCTTTGCGGCCCCATGCAACAATATCTGGTTGGTTGTGTTTTAACTTGGTGGCTGTTTTAATTTTCAAGTTCGGCCAATATTCTTTTGACCCATCAGTCTCAATATAGTCAACTTCATTTGAAGATATTTTCTTTGTTCTTACCTTGATCCAGACGTGTTTGGCCAACGCATCATGCATCATGGGAAAATGATATCTAGAAGACATTCTCTCGCAGCTGGCAATAATGTTGCTGATATCTGCACAGTTACGTCTGTCAACGTTTTCTGTCATTTATGCAGTAGGTACTCGGTGGAGTACTCTTGCTCTTGAATTGCATGATCAATCTCTTCTCTGGTTTGAGTTTCATGTGCTAAGTACCCACGCACTGTATTCTCAGTGAATTGGTCCATCTTCTACTGCGTTTTTCTGATAAATAGAATTTATCAGTGTTCATTGAGGAGAGACTTGCGTCAGTTCTTATTTCAAATGTCTGCTCAAGTTCATTGAAGTTGCAATAAACTGCTATCTCTGGCACATAAATGATTGGGCATTTTCCGCTTGTATGTATGTATGCATGCATGCATGTATGTATGTACGTATGCATGTATGTATGTATGTATGTATGTATGTTTGTATTATGCACGTATGCATGTAAGTATGTATATGCATATACAGACATACACGTAAATAAGTATGTTTGTGTGGGTGTGTGTGTATATGTATATTCATATATATATATATATATATATTTATATATATATATATATATATATATATATATATATATATATATATATATATATATATATATATATATATCAGAGTAAGCACATAAATAGTAAGCAAATTAAATAGTGAATTAAATTTACGGATTTGGAAAAATAGCAAATCAGTAAAAGATTGGTTCAAAGGGATTAGCCATAAGCATAACTGCAAATTTCTGCAGTTTGATATGTCGATATTTACACGTAAATATCTAGGCCTCTGCTTCTAAAAGCATTAGACTTCCCCAAGCGGTATGTCACCATCAATAGCTTATCTTTTTAGATATTGACTTAGATTTACAATTAGATAAATTTAAACCCTACCGTAAGCTCAATGAAAAGGTATGTTATATTAGCAAATAATCTAATCATCCACCCGTAATTCTTAAGAACCTAGTTAGTAGTGTAGGAAGGCGAATATCATCTATTTCTTCAGATGAGACAGCATTTCAAAATGCTGTGCCGTATTACAATAATGCATTAAGGAAAAGTAGATTCTCGGAGAAGATCCAGTATAGTCAAGTTAATTCTAATAATAAATATCATGCAAGGAAATCCCTTCTTTTTTACGATGATTCTACCTCAGTCAAAAAGAGTGAGGATTCTCTCTTCGATGCATCGATGGAGGCATATGATGGGGCGGAGTTTTGTATGTATATAAGAACTTATATTTTGCATAATCTGCATCTAGAATTCCCTTTTATAGATGCAGGATTATACAGGGATGATGGTTTTATAGTCACCCATAATTTAAATGGCCATGAGTCAAATGAATTTAGGAATTATCTGATTAGTTTCTTCCAAAGAATGGGTTTATGGATTACGATAGAAATTAACCTTAATAACATAGATCTTTTTAGATATTGACTTAGATTTACAATTAGATAAATTTAAACCCTACCGTAAGCTCAATGAAAAGGTATGTTATATTAGCAAATAATCTAATCATCCACCCGTAATTCTTAAGAACCTAGTTAGTAGTGTAGGAAGGCGAATATCATCTATTTCTTCAGATGAGACAGCATTTCAAAATGCTGTGCCGTATTACAATAATGCATTAAGGAAAAGTAGATTCTCGGAGAAGATCCAGTATAGTCAAGTTAATTCTAATAATAATTGACCACGTAGAACTAGTTCTAGGGATGTTTTGTGGTTTAACCCCACATTTAATATTGCCGTGAAAACTAATATAGGTAGGGAATTCTTAAAATTATTTTCTAAACATCTTCAATCTAGCCATAAGTTCTATAGAATATTCAATAGGAAAACACTGAAGGTTAGCTATTCTTGTTGAAAAAACTTGACCTCTTTTATTAACCAGCATAACACGAAAATTATTACAAACAACTACAGTGCCGAAGCTAATCTGAGGAACTGCAACTTCAAAGAGAGGACTTGCTGTCCGTTGGAAGGTAAATATCTTGAAAAAAACAATTGTTTATAGAGCCAAAGTGCAAGTAGATGGCTCACAAGAATATAAAACATACACAGGGGCTTCGGAAAATTCATTCAAGACTCGATTCTATTTCTACCGAAATTCTTTCCGATACCTCGAGAATAGGACAGCAACTAGTCTTGCAAAGTATGTCTAGGAATTGAAAGAGAATGACACTAGTCCTTTCAATGTAACTTGGGAAATGCTAGAAAGAGCATCATCATACAGACATGGAGCTTATAAAAGACCTATGAAATGTAAACTTTGCTTCTCAGAAAAGTTCTTCATCCGTTCCAGGATAAACATGCTTTGAGCCAGAGACGTGAGCTCTTAAATTCCTGCAGCCACGCCATGAGGTTTAAAATGTCAACCGATAAAATACCGTATGGGCAAAATGTTTTGACTTTCGTAAAATTTTGACTGTCGCATTTGAATTTGAGTTTACCTGTTGTAGTTATTTTGTATTACAATGCTAGTGCATATTTCGACTTCATTTTAAGAAAGCCTTCGACTGTTTTACAAATTTAAGCTTAAGCTTCACCGAGGTTTATTTTTATTGTTTACTCATGCATTTAATTATGTTACATAAAATTAATGCACAATTTTCTTATTTTAACATTTTAATATTATATACACCAGACAGTATTTTTTAAAATTGTTTGCATAAATACGTTATGATGCATATATTTATCTTGATGTGAAGATATGTCTGTATATATTTCTTTTTATGTATGTATTGTAGGTAAGTGTATGTATGTTTGTGCGTATATACATGTGTATGTGTATATATATGTATATAAATATTTGCATATATATATATATATATATGTTAATATTTATATACATATATATATATGTATGTGTGTATGTATATGTGTATATGCTTTTATATATGTTGGCATGTATTTGCATACATATTTTTGTATATTTGTATGCGTATCTATAAGTGTGTGTATTTGTATGTATGTTTGTATTTATGTAGATATACATGTAATTTTACGTGTGCGTTTTTATGTGCTCGTTTCGCAAGCTAAACGAAGTATCTAACCTTCCTTAGAAACTGTTCGAACGCCATCAATTCACACTCTCTACCTCTATCTATTTTCCCTTTCTCTCTCTAATTTTCAGTTTCTCTTTTTTATTTCTTTTTCTTCTTTTCCACTGTTTTTCTTTCTCCCCCTCCCTACTTATTATTATCTGTTTTTTTCCCTTTTCTTTCTTTCACCTGTAACAACTAACTTGTATAAGCATACGCCAGGAGATCTTGTGCGCGTGCGTGCGTGTGTATGCATGCATATATATGCATTTGTATATATTGATGTCTTGCCTATATATGTCTGTATATGTATATAGCCATGTATCTGCGTCTGTATGTTTAGTGTATATAAGTGTATTACAGATTGCCCGGTATGTGTATATACTGCAAAATATAAATGTAATCAAGCGTGAATTCTTTTAAAACGAATATATCCTTTAATTTATCAATTTATTAATATTTTACAGCTAATTATTTACACTGTGTATTCAGGTCATTTTCTTCTTTATAAACTATTTATGATTTAAGATTTTCTCCAATTTTTATAGTAATATCATTTTAAAGCGCAGTTTGTTATTGCATGCAACCGCTTATTGAAAAGACCGCTAGCTGAAAGCACCAATGAAACAAAACCATTTTGAATTGTATATCTATCAAACTAATTGTATATTTATGCATATAACCTTATTATTGTTCCATTCTAAACAAATCTCTCCGACGAACGGGAACGTGAATCTCTGAGTAACAGTTTTTGTAATATTTTGGTGCTTTTTAATTAAGTATATATATATATATATATATATATAT
>NC_068987.1:53926771-53932318 GCF_001194135.2 Octopus bimaculoides | reverse complement strand
TATATATGTATATATGTATGTATGTATATATGTATGTATGTATGTATGTATGTATGTATGTATGAATGTATGTATATTATTTGGGACATTCTGTCTACATTTAACACTATTGCTTGATTAAAATATTACCAGTTGGGCATCGAAAATTGTTCACGTTATGTCCCGATTAAGACCCGCTCTACTGATTCTGAAAGATGTATCGAAAAGAAAATGCTATGTATATGATCACTATTCAGAAAACTATACTTTGCTTTTTGTTTTGTATTTATTTTTAGTTATTCGTTTACTTTCGGCTCAAGGTAAAACTATACATTCAAATCATATATGATCTGATTATAAAAGCGTTTTATGATAAAAACAGCCGGAATTTTCTAAATAAGTCTCTGCATTGTTTAAGACGCAAAATTAGTGCATTTAAATTTCATGCATGATTTTCAATTTCTAAAAGATGTATTTTCTATTTTTTGAAGAAAAAGGTGATTTTGTTAAAGTAAATTTTTCATTATGAATAAAGAATAAGATGGACCGTTTTAACACATCGTTAGTCAGAGTGTATGATTCATTAAACAACGTGATAATATTGCTAGTGAAATTTCTCTTCTTAGATTTACATTACTTGTCCTGCTACTACTATAATTAGAGAATTATTTTGCTACCTAATTATAGCTTAGAATCTATTGAACAGAAACAAGTAGGATAAAATATATCAGAGTAGGTATTAGTGCGTTTGGCACACCATACGCTCAGATGTAGGCAATAACCACTAACACTGCTAATATAGGGAAATGTAATTGTTTTATCAATATTTTGTATATTTTCATAAATAAACTAATCTAACCTATCATCTAACAACTTGGTAAAATTAGAGTTGTTTATTTATAAAACATATACAGAATAATAGCATTTATTTAAACGGGAGCTACTCAAACGTTTCGTGAGCAAGAAAAGTTCTTGTAGAACGTTGATAATAAAAAAGTGTCCATGATTTATATGCTGTAGTTGGTTGCGTTTATCTTGGTAAACCGTATTGTAAATACGTTCCAGAATGTATGGAGTTGCAAACTCCATATTAGTTCATCACAGAAAAGGGGGTTACGTAAATACGTAGAAGATACAAGATGGCGAAGTGGGCGTTAACATATTTACTGACTGGTGTATGCAACTGACTGGAACAGAGTTTTATTCGCCGATGGTCGTAGAGATTTGTTCGCTGACGGTCGTGGCGTCGAGGTCTTCTGCTGACTGACTGACTGACTGACTGACTGAAGTTTTCGGTCAACCTCTCAATTTATAGCACCATCTGGCAGACAAGAAGAGCCAACTCACTTGTCTTTGTCAAGGGACATAACCGTTTGCTGGCACATACTCGCTACAAATGCATTTTGAACGTCTCTCGGAAGGCTTTGTTTTTATCTTTTATCAAATTAAAGAATTTCATAGTTGTTGTTGCTATCTATATCGATGCAACAATATTTGTACTAATTTTAGCGATAATCCACTGTACATAACGTTGAAGGTTTTAATTAACAAAATACATTACCTTCATTTATACTTTGACATAAAATTAGTTCTACCAGATTTAAATTGCGGCCTAATTGAGTTAAAAATTTGAAAAGGATATTTTGTAGAGTTTATTATATTTATTTGAATTTATAAAAAAACCTAACTTATTGGTGTTCAGTAAATTGTGTTGTCTCATTGAAGCTTTTACCTAATCTTATTAAAATCCCGTCATAATAGGAAAATGGATTTATAATGATGGAATATATTATAAGAATGATTAGAAGACTCTGTTCATGTGGCTGTAGGGAAGAATAATAATGTGATATGCAACTGATGTAACTGTGTAATAACAAATATGCATAAATCAGCTCTAATTGATCAAAAGAAATCAATATAACGTTAAAAGAATGCCACTAGGTGTGTAAATTCAAATCAAATTTTGAATATATTTCCAAAGGCTAGCGCACAAAATTGAGAAGCTGGCATTTTAAAATTAAATATAATTGATGGAGCATGTCACCGAAGTATGCCATCAGTAGATTACCAAATTGCTCCAATCACAAGTTACACTTAGTGGAGTGTACATTAAAAAGTTAATGATCTCGAACAAAATGCATGAGCCTATTCAAGAACGTCATTGCTCAAGTTTTGCATCAGAAGTGGGCCGTAAGCATCATAAAACAAATATCTTTGAAACTGAGGGAGTTTTCCGATAAGCACAAAAATTTACGAATGTGTAGTAAAAATCGTCATAATGTGGTAAAAATCATTATAATACAACTGAAGTTTTCTTTAAACAATTAAACAGTATTTTTATAGTAGTTGCAGTAACACTGTGTAAGTGACCAGGTCGCCTTTGTGCAACGAAAATTTTGACACATGAAACGAATTTAAAGTGCATTTAGAAGTCTTTGGTGTTATCAAATAACTCTTTGACGATGCAGTTTGAATTTCAATACTATCTCAGATTAAGTTACTTGCATTAAATTTGGGATAGATAGCGCAAGTAATTTTGATGGATAACATAATTCAGTACCTATGAGATTCAGGAACATGAACTCAAATAAATATTACATCTGTTAAATGTAGAGGCTAACATTTAGCTTTATGCTGCCAAAAGGCGTTAACTTGCTTGGTTTCTAATTGAACTTGCTTTATATCAGAAACTGCAAATTGGCTTAGCCTTAGCGCCCTTCGTAGAAATTATTACAAGATAATTTATTCAGTAATAATTGCTCGAAGTACATGCTACTAAACATTGTCAGCCCAGGCACACTCGAGAAACGCATAGAGATAATTCTGCAGCAATGGGAGGATCTGAAAGCGTACTTTATGTCAATTATTGAAAAGGAAAATAATTATATGGAACGTGTTCTAGATGATATGCTTCAAGATGAAATCATTAAATTGTATTTTCCTTTTCCTTGTTGAATATAATCTTTGTTGAATATATTTTTCGTCTGTAAATGCATGTTTTTAAGCTTCCAATTTCAACCGTAGTAAAGTATTTGAAAACCTAGAAGAGTTTTGAAACTTTGCACTATAAAAAACAATGTGGAAAGTAGAAACAAGAAGAAAAAGCATCACCTCTCAAAAAGAAACCATATTTTATTAAAGAAAAGATTCCTTAGATCTTTTCTGTAGTGCCAAAACCAGAGAAATGCATCGATATTACTTGAGGTAAATTAAAGGGAGAGAGAGAGAGAGAGAGAGAGAGAGAGAGAGAGAGAGAGAGAGAGAGAGAGAGAGAGAGAGAGGGATGGATGGAGGGAAAGAGAGTAATCAAAGCACACTACCTTAGAAATTTGATGAGAAATATAAAAGAGGTCGATGATAGAAATGAAAATGAAGAAAATGAATATGGATCTATGAACATGAAATGTGTAAAATATTCTTTACGAGTATTATGGATCACCTGGAAAAAACAAAACATCCGGGAAAAAAACTAAAGAAATGTCGTTAGATCTTGAGAGGGAAATTAAAATCTCTCATGGATGTGGATGCGTAACTACAAAGAGAAAGGGTGCGCGGGGGCATAACATCTGTTACTAAACTTGGTGGAACAGACTGACATAGAGGATTCGCCAAAAGAAGCGAAATTACTGATTGAAAATATTATTGTTTTAATATTGTTAAGAAGTTGGTTGGAAATTTTGATATCTTATGAAAATATCCTAGTATCTTAGAAATAAAAAGGAATTATTAATATCATTTAGCGGTGATTTTGAAACAGAAATGCAGCATTTACCACCAGGATATAAGACAAACTATGAAGCCCTTAGAATTGCTTAATATTATTAACTAACTACAAAATATTATAAGATATTTTCTGGTGTTTGTGTTAGCTTAAGAATATTGTTAATAATTCTGGATATAGTGTCACGAGAATAAAGGTCATTTATAAAATCCATACAGATAAAAAAAAAAGCATTCTCATAGAGTACCAAGTCTCAAGCAGAACTTGCTCATTTGGCAAGACTGAATATTATTAAGGAAATTGATTCTAATAGAGTTAGATAAAAACTCAGGCAAGTTTATTAACTTAGTGTTCCTTTGTATAACGTAATTTTTTATTCGGGCATTTTCGCCCATAGAAAATAAAGCAACAGTGAAAGTTGACTCGGAATCATTCTCATTTAACTTCAGGTTTTCAATTATGTTTAATCGTACTCTCTTTCTCTTTCTCTCTTTTACTTGTTTCAGTCATTTGACTGCGGCCATGCTGGAGCACCGCCTTTAGTCGAGAAAATCGACCCCAGGACTTATTCTTTGTAAGCCTAGTACTTATTCTATCGATCTTTTTTGCCGAACCGCTAAGTTACGGGGACCTAAACACGCCACCATCACATACACACACATACATACATACATATATATATATATATATATATATATATATATATATATATATATATATATATATATATATATATACATAGATACGACAGGCTTCTTTCAGTTTCCGTCTACCAAATCCACTCACAAGGCTTTGGTCGGCCCGAGGCTATGGTAGAAGACACTTGCCCAAGGTGCCACGCAGTGGGAATGAACCCGCGACCATGTGGTTGGTAAGCAAGCTACTTACCACACAGCCACTCCTACGCCGTACATTCATAATCATACATCAAAAGACGTCTTTGTTCATATTTCGTCTTAACTTTATTTTATGAATAAGAAAGAGAAACTAGAACATTAACAAATTCGTATTGTGCAACACTTAAATAAAGATTTAATGTCCATTTGAGCCTTCAAGCATTATTTTTGAGATGCGCGTCCTCCAAGAGAGCCCGAAAACTGTCTTGTTCTCCTTTGCATTATTTTTGTCGAAGACTGAAAATTGATAATTCAAATAAATATTGAAAAATAAAGAAAACTATATCCACACTGATGATGTCATTGGTGGTAATAATGATAGTTTCGGTCAGATAAATGATTTATGTGGACAAAGACCGTAGTGGTGGTCGAGATCGTGCTAGTATTGAGAATGATGGTGATAATATAAAGAGAACATTGCTTTTACTTGTTGCGTGAGGAGAAAGGATCTCACGCAATTATAGGTTTAGACTGATGATATTAATGGTCCTCTTGAACCATTTCAGATTAATATATATGAGACGGACGAATACGCTGGAAATTAGCTCTTGAGGGCCGACGATCTGTGAAGGAAGGACTGGGCATAATGATTAGTGTAGGGCCTCGGAAAAGATTGGACATAAAAACATGACGGAAGGATGAGAGACGAGTGGGACGGATATACCAGAGAGGAGCCGGAATGAACCCAGTTAGCTCTGAAGAGAAAAGACTATTGTAGCAGAAGTAGAAAATGGAGATAGAAGCATCAGATGCAGAAGGATGTCTGTAACTTTATGCCAGTCTAACGTGTGACACGTTTATGGATGCGATCTATCATGAATGTGCATGCAGCAACAGCATCACCGGCAGTCACACTGGTAGCAGCAGCATCAGCACCACCACCACCATCTCTACCACCACCACCACCATCTCTACCACCACCACCATCTCTACCACCACCACCATCTCTAC
>NC_068987.1:53921426-53924292 GCF_001194135.2 Octopus bimaculoides | reverse complement strand
TCATCATCAACATCATCATCATCATCATCATCATCATCATCATCATCAACATCATCATCATCATCATCATCATCATCATCATCATCATCATCAACATCATCATCATCATCATCATCATCATCATCATCATCATCATCATCATCATTATCATTATTATATTATCATTTGTACTTTGTTAGTGGTATTGGTGTTGGTGTTGGTGTTGGTGTTGGTGGTGGTTGCCATGTATTGTTGTCGATGCCAGTGATTTTGCTGTTAGTGTTGGAACGTGTTTGGGGGGAAATGATTGTTGCACAGACAACAGTGTTTAAGCGACGACCTTAGTCTATGCACACACACACACACACACACACACACGCAGACACACACAGACACACACGCAGACACACACATACACACACACATACTCACGTACACACACACACACATACAAACACACACCCACACATATAGATGCATATACATACAGTGAAACCTATTCTTAAACCTCTCTCGAACCTTCTTTATGTTGCTGCAGGCAAAATCCAATAAGTGCTTCTTGCTGCTGCTCACACTCGGAAAATTAAAGGTGGCTTGTTATTATTATTATTATTATTATTATTATTAGTCGTATTATTATTATTATTATTATTAGTAGTAGTAGTAGTAATAGTAGTAGTAGTAGTAGTAGTATTACCATCAGCATAATCATCATCATCTTTATCATCATTGTTGTTGTTATTTGTTACTATTATCATTATGTGAAGGTGAATCGGTAATATGAAATTCAACCTTGCTTGATTGTTGTTCATGAACGTGATCGTCTTCGTCGTCGTCGTCGTCATCATCATTATCATCATCGTCATCATCTTCGACGTTACCTTCAACGACATCTTGTGCAAGAACAGCCATGAAACATCTCCCAACAGGCGATAACAACGAGATGGTTAACAAGGAGAAGTTATATCGGTGGTAAAAAAAAAAAAAAAGAAGCATTAAGAGTTGCAGCAGAGGCAACTACATCAACAACTGCACAACAAAACTCTAAATCGCCAATGGAACTGCTAGCAATAGGAGGCAAATGTCCTGAAATTACACCTTCTAAACGAACATCTCGCATTCCTCAGTCTCTAATTCTCTCCTATACTTCTCCCTTCTCATTAACTCTTTATACCCCTCCTCACAGCATTACTTAACATTACCGACACTAATCCTCTAGTTGATTACCACGGCTTAGGAATTCTAGAACAGTAATCTGCTGTCCTGTAGTTCATACTTCCAGCCTCCCGGACTACCCGAGACAGTCTTTAAAAGCAAGCGATGAAATGGACAATGTAGACTTAAATGTGTAAAGGCCAAATGGTCAAGGTTGAAAATGTTAATAATGATAAATCAATAGGTTGTAGGAAATAATAATATTTTGTTAGCTTATACTACTAAGTGCTGAGTGTAACTCCTTTCGTGGAACTGAAAATAACAACTAGGCGCAGGAGTGGCTGTGTGGTAAGTAGCTTGCTTACCAACTACATGATCCCGGATTCAGTCCTACTGCGTGGCACCTTACACAAGTGTCTTCTACTATAACGTCGGGCCGACCAAAGCCTTGTGAGGGGATTTGGTAGACGGAAACTGAAAGAAGCCCGTCGTATATATGTGTATATAGTTGAAATTTGCTGAAAAACGAAAGACGAACACGGGTGTATGAACAACAAGCAGGTGCATTAGTTTGATGCTCGGAAAAGTGAGAAACTCGACTTCGGCGGAATTTGAACTCAGAACGTAACGTCAGACGAAATACCGCTAAGCATTTCGCCCGGCGTGCTAACGTTTCTGCCAGCTCGCCGTTTTTTTAAAGAAAATCTTCTCTACTCTGGGCACGCGGCCCGAAATTTTTGAGGAGGTGGGGGCAGTCGATTAAATCGACCCCAGTACGCAACTGGTATTTAATTTATCGACCCTGAAAGGATGAAAGGCAAAGTCGACTTCGGCGGAATTTGAACTCCACCGAAGTAAAGACAGACGAAATACCGCTGAGCATTTCGCCCGGCATGCTAACATTTCTGCCAGCTCACCGCCTTCATTCACTAACAAATTCACAACCGAAGATAGTTGAAGTTAGTTGTACTTGTAAATCGACGTCTCCTTTTCTCCACTTTCGTTATCCCTCTCTCATACACCACTCCCTCATTACAAATTTCACCCACCTCCCTACTGGCGGGGACAGCTTTGTGCCCTTTGCTTCAAGAAATGGAAGAATGTTAGGCATGACGATGGCTATCCCTTCTCATCTAACATACTATGATAATTGCTTTAGCAAACCATAAAGCGTGATGGATGAGACAGGGATACGCATTCAGGTTGCATTGGTGAAAAAATTCAATAATCCGGTATTTTTTCAGTTTTGTAAACGGTTGAATCGGTTCAATAGCGTTAATCGTTTTAAAAGAGTTAATCATGTTAATAACGCTTCTCGTTTTAATGGAGTTAATCGTCATGATATCGGTTTCTCTGATCAATGACAATGGTTCTGTATTTTCGTACAATGCCTCTCAAAGCGAATGATTTCTTCCCTTCATCATCGGCAATTCTGGAAAATCATATGCAGCGGACTGGGGACAAAGGGGATAATAAAGGAAGCGATATGTGGATCTTTTAATTGCATTAACTTTCAAATTTATTTTAAATTTTTATTCTGTATGCGAAATATGGTGGTCATACAAAAGAGGAAAATATTTTCATGTTCTATATCACACTAATAAAATGAATGATCAACGTGCAAATACTCTTTTACTCTTTTACTTGTTTCAGTCATTTGACTGCGGCTATGCTGGGGCACCACCTTTAGTCGAGCAAATCGACCCCAGGACTTATTCTTTGTAAGCCTACT
>NC_068987.1:53920044-53920839 GCF_001194135.2 Octopus bimaculoides | reverse complement strand
ATATATATACACATATATACGACGGTCTTCTTTCAGTTTCTGTCTACCAAATCCACTCACAAGGCTTTGGTCGACCCGAGGCTATAGTAGAAGTCACTTGCCCAAAGTGCCACGCGGTGGGACTGAACCTGGAACCATGTGGTTGGTAAGCAAGCTACTTACCGCACAGCCACTTCTGATAGTTAAGAAAGTTTAAATATTATTATATGGGGAAAAAAAAAGGATCATTCGGAAGAATAGTTGGTAAATTGTTAGAGTCGTTAGAAGCAGATAGAAACGCATTGCGTTTACACTTATTACCTTTTAGAGTTTTAATTTTGCCTTTTTCACTTCTGTGTCGAAAAATAAGAAATTACGTTCTGGGAGACATTTATATACCTATAATTCTAGATGTAAATGGAATAAAGAAGAAGATGATGATGAGGATCTATTTTAAGACGGGGGCGCCAGTATTTTCTTAACGAAACACTAACGAAACACTTTGAAACTTGGGACACTGGTAGAATGTGTCATATAAAACATCTTTTACTCTTAGTCTTCTTAACAAAAAAAAAAGGAATTCGCAAGTTATTCCATGTTAAAGTTGTCGTATTTCTGTAATTTCAACCAATCACTGACGTCTATTCAGCTCAATAGAGTTACTGCTGGGCAGTCATAAAAATGTTATTCCCTGTGACATATTTCATCCGGTTTAATCGTAATTTATACGCATATATTGTTTATATAATAAATTACGCTGTGCGTACCTATGTGTGTAACCATTTTAGAGTTCGGATTCTAGAGTTAGGGTTAGTT
>NC_068987.1:53918366-53919247 GCF_001194135.2 Octopus bimaculoides | reverse complement strand
AAGTAGTAGTAGTAGTAGTAGTAGTAGTAGTAGTAGTAGTAGTAGTAGTAACAGCAGCAGCAGCAGCAGCAGCAGCAGAAGAAGAAGAAGAAGAAGAAGAAGAAGAAGAAGAAGAAGAAGAAGAAGAAGAAGAAGAAGAAGAAGAAGACGAAGAAGAAGAAGAAGAAAGTGCTATGGCGTTCAAGCATTTCCCACTACATTAAAGCGATTTTCTCTCGTGATCTGAAGCTCATTCAACAAATATAACTTTGCATGTATTAGGTTCATCGAATAATCGATCATCTGAAATTTCTCCATACGCATCCCTTTTATTGTTTGTCTTCAATTAGCACATTTAAATATCTGAAATGAACTGGCGTTTCTTTATATTTACTCTTCCCACCTCTAAATCTTTCAAAAGTTGACATAGCTTCACAACTAGCGAGAAAGAGACGCCGGTATCTTAGTTTACGTCAATATCCAAACTGTACACGCACTGCAGCAGTAGTTTGGATTGAAACTTCGTTAAAAGTTGTTGGCACTCCGTCGTTTACAACGTCCAGGGTTTCAGTTGATCCGATCAACGGAACAGCCTGCTCGTGAAATTAACGTGCAAGTGGCTGAGCACTCCACAGACACGTGTACTCTTAACGTAGTTCTCGGGGATATTCAGCGTGACACAGTGTGACAAGGCTGACCCTTTGAATTACAGGCACAACAGAAACAGGAAGTAAGAGTGAGAGAAAGTTGTGGTGAAAGAGTAGAGCAGGGTTCACCATCATCCCCTGCCGGAGCCTCGTGGAGCTTTAGGTGTTTTCGCTCAATAAACACTCACAACGCTCGTTCTGGTAATCGAAACCGCGATCCTATGACCGCGAGTCCGCTACCCTAACCACTGGGCC
>NC_068987.1:53912619-53917826 GCF_001194135.2 Octopus bimaculoides | reverse complement strand
ATATATATATATATATACATAGATATATACATATATGCATGCATGTATGTATGTATATATAGACTAACGAAGCCGGAACTTCCAAGTCATTGCCAACTTTTGAAAAGGTTTAATAAACAAGTACTGTACTAAAAGGTATTTAGTAACCCTTAGTTTAATGCCAAATTGTTTTATATATAACTTAACATAAAACGAACATTAATGTATGTGTGTATGTGTATGCATACGCATATGCACACACGTATATTCATTTTTATATTTAGTTTGCAAGTGTTTTGATCTGGAACTATCTGTTCTCACCAATGTTGTTATTTAGAAGAAGAGTTAGATTCATTATATAAACACACACACACACATACACACACACGCGCGCGCGTACACACACGCACACACACACCAGTTATTATCTCTTGCTTTTGGTTAAATTTCAAAAGAAATCTTTCGTCAAACTATTCCAATATTTAGAAACACAAGAAATCTCTATGGAAAAGATCCAACTAATGGTAAATTCCAACCATCAAAACATGAAGGCGACCATCAAGTATTCATTGAAACACTTCAACGCAAAAACAAAAAAAAATTGTACTTCAAGATTTGGAAAAGTGGCAAGAAAGTATAGATGGTAAAAAAGAATACCATTCACATTATATGATACCTATGGCCACTAAGTACCTAAGCATCTTGAACGCTGTCATGTCAAAAAGTGCGAAAATAATATTCTTGATAGTAGACAGAGTAAGGATTATGAGAATTGTAACTTTTATGTATTCATCCTGTGAACTGAGAGAATGTGTATCAAATTTCATCAATCGCAACTAATTCTCCAGATACAGCCAATGCGGTCGAATTTAAGTGTAAAAAGCTATAAGACAAAATTTTGAAATGATGATCTATAATAATGCAAATTCATTGGAGCAAATTTCAGAACAGACTGAAGATTAAAAAAAATGTAAACTAGAAAAGTTTCTGGAATGACAACTAATTCAAAGGTATGATGATCGTCGATTCAACATCCTGAGAGTGAAGTAGCCCACAAGTTTAGGAAAGTACCAGGCTGGCAATAATAAGGGAACAAGTAGCTTCAGTAATATAACTACTACTACTACTACTACTACTACTACTACTACTACTATGACGACGGCGACAATGACGATGACGATGACTCAGCCGATCATATGCCTAGTAGTATTAGATATATTTTCTTCAAATTACACTGTACAGTCTTTAAATAGGGAAGAACACACTGGATAATGTAAACTGCTACTAAAGAAAAATCGAAAAACATATGGGCTGCTCATTGCTGGAAGTTATGGCTTTTATCAAAGTTGACTTGTGGCTAAACAACAAAAACAACAACTTTAACAATAACGAAAGCAACAAAACAGCAATGCTTCAGCTTGGATAGAAAAGAAGAAAACAAATAGATAAAGTGTCTATTTGGAAATAGCAGAATAATCCAAAACCGAGGTGTTAAATTTACATCATCAGAAGTATATAAGTGTCTTTTATGTTCACGGCAAAGAGCAAATATATAAAGAAGAGATTGGGAAATGAAAAGAAAGTGTCAAATTGTGTTGGATTTGAATATATCATATATACGTAAACATTTGTTTCATGTCCACTGGTTTATAAATATACAGACACATAGATATGGGGTAGAAAAATAACATTGTTGTCACTCATAAATGAAAATAACTTGGTAGCATATGACCGGTTTTTGTTAATTGTTTTCTATACCGATGCAGTCTTCATCTCACGCAAATACCCTCTCTGCCCTCCTAGATTTAATCTAGTGAAACGTCAAAGATCCGAAACCTACTGTGAGAAAGGGCTGTCCCAGTATTGAGCTTGTACTCATTTCTCGGCTGAATGGAGAAGAACCACGTGTAATGAAGTTATTTGGTCAAGAACACAACGCGTCGCTTGTTTCAGAATTCGAATCCACCATTTTATGAGTATGAGCACAACACAATGACAATTAGATCACGCGTCTTCGCATCAGTGAAAGAGAGTCGAGTTGATAGTTCCACAGACTTGTATTGATATATATCTTAATGACCCCAGTGAAATGAAAAGTAAGGATTTGAACTCAAAACGTAAAAAAAAAAAACAGAAGTCATTTTGCTCCTAAACTTCGTAATTTCCGTTGCTACAGCATCCTCGAATTATAGTTTTATGTTATATAGCAATACGTAAGGCGGCGAGCTGGCAGAATCGATAGTACGCTGGACGAAATGCTTAGCGGTATTTCGCCCGTCGTTGCGTTCAAATTCCGGCGAGGTCAAGTTTGCCTTTCATCCTTTCGGGATCGATAAATTAAGTGCCAGTGAAACACTGGGGTCGATGAAATCGACTAGTCCCCCCGCCCAATTTTTCAGGCCTTGCACCTGTAGTAGAAAGGATTATATAACGATACGATATTCGTTTCAAATTTTGGCACAAGGTCAGTATGTTCGGGAAAGATGTGAAGTCGAGTACATCGACCCTAGTGCTCAACGGGTATTTATTTTGTCGACCCCAAAAGGATGAAAGGCAAAATCAACTTCGGCAGGATTTGAACTCAGAACGTAAAGACGGACGAAATGTCATTAAACATTTTGCCCAGCGTGCTAAAGATTCTGGCAGTTCACAGCTCTCTATATAGTGGTATCATATTCTTTTCTACTCTAAGCACAAGGCCCGAAATTTTAGGGGAGGGTGCCAGTCGATTAGATCGACCCCAGTATGCAACTGGTACTTAATTTATTGACTCCGAAAGGATGAAAGGCAAAGTCGACCTCGGCGGAATTTGAACTGAGTACGCAAAGACAGACGAAATACCGTTAAACATTTCGCCTGGCGTGCTAACATTTCTGCTGCCTTATAGTGATATAATTTTAAATACGACAGTACTGTAGGAGAGGCCAGTAATAAGAAATTTTTCATGGCTGTTGAAGCTCTTAAATATAGGAGCAGATATCTCCCAAAATGACTCACATCATATTTTAAAAAGAAAAAAATTTGGTTGCATTTGAAAATGTGGTTCGTGACACATTATATGAAGAAATATGATTCGTGATACATTGTATGACAAGATGGTCATAGGCAGAACACAGTTGGTCCATAGGTATCCTGGAAAAGAAATGATGCTTGATGCTTAACAAAGACAGGTATTTTAAGAAGGGCAATTTATCAGTTGTGAGCGCGTGTACACATTATAAAACGAAAGCACCCTATTGCATGACATATTTTACAACAAAATGAAAAACAGAGCGTTAAAAAAAAAAGACAATGTCAAGAACTCGACATCTCCATAATAACAAAGTAGTAATAATAAAAATAATAATAATAATGATGCAGTATCAGGCAGTGGCTCTCATAGCTTTTGATTTTAACTGATTGGAAGTATTATCATGCAAATTGTTTTGTCTTGGTGTAAAAGATGGGCTACAGCAAATATTCTGCTCCATACCACAGATTTGCAGTTGAGCGTGTTCTTTAGTGACTGACGATATGTGAACCTCTGAAGACGAGCAGAACTAGTGAGGGAGCATCATTGCTATGTGTTGAGAGGAATTCTTTGCGGTTTGGATAATTCACCTCTGGAAACATGGGTGTGTCGTCCAACATCTTTAAGCAACCCATATTCAGAGACCTCTTGAGTGGGATGAGCAACTCGACTTGAAGAAAATTCTAGCTGCAAGGTCATGCGCTGTTTATCTTGTTATGAGATCACTATGTCGCGCACATATGGTTGTGATGCATGTGCCTGGTGTACTCTTATCAGCCGAGTACTCATGAAGAGTATATTAGGGCTTCGTATATTTGTGCCCCAGTGTTACTTTGATGCATTGCGATGCACTCTCTCACTCAATACTACTACTACTACTACTACTACTACTACTACTACTACTACTACTACTACTACTACTACTACTACTACTACTAATAATAATAATAATAATAATAATAATAATAATAATAATAGCCTTGTTGCAGTACCAGGAAGTGGCTCTCATGACATCTGGTCTTAGCTGACTGGAAGTTTTACCATGCACATTGTTTTGTTTTGATATAAAAGATGGGCGAGAGCAAATATTCTGCTCAATATCACTGGTTTGATTGGTAGTTGTTTGACCTTAATCAGTTGAGCCTGACAATTAGTGCCTGACAATATGTGCGTATCTGGTCATGAGCAGAAGTAATGGGGGAGCATTATACCCTTATGATGAAAAGAATTCCTTGGGGTTTGGATAATTCACCTTTGGAAGCATGGATGTTTCTTTCAACATCCTTAAACAACCCTTATTCAGGGAACTTTTGAGCGGCATGAGCTACTCGACATGAAGAAAATTGTAACTGGGTCCCACCTGCAAGGTCATGTGCTGTTTATCTTGATATGAAATCACCATGTCACACCCATATGGTTGTGATACATGTGCCTGATGTACCCTTGTCAGATGTGTAGTCATGATGGGTATACTCGGCTTCGTATATTGGTACCCCAGTGTCACTTTGATGGAATACACTGCTCTCTCACTCAATAATAATAACAATAATAATAATAATAATAATAATAATAATAATAATAATAATAATAATAATAATAATAATAATGGTCGAACACAACTTCTCTATTCGCAAATAACACAGAACAGAGTAAGTCGGCCCTCCCTTAATTTTTCTTAAGGTGAAGGTCACTGTTGCTGTTGTTTACTACTAGTAGTACTAAACATTTTAACTCTTTTTGACCGATCCCATCCCATTCCACTCAAAAAAGGGAGAAAAAAAATACATGAGCCGCTCTTACTACTACTACTACTGCTGCTACTACTGCTGCTGCTATTACTGCTACTACTACTGCTGTTGCTGCTACTGCTGCTGCCACTACTACTACTGCAGCTGCTACCACTACTGCGCTGCTGCTGCTACCACTGCTGCTGCTGTCACTACTACTGATATTACTACCACTGCTGCTGTTGCTGTTACTACTGCTGCTACCACCACTGCTGCTGCTACTACTGCTACCACTACTACAGCTGCTGCTGCTGCTACTACTGCTACTGGTACTGCTGATTTGCTGTTACCACTACTACTACTATTACCACTGCCACTGCTGCTGCTGATAGTGATGTTGTTGCTACTACTACAACTACTGGTGGTGGTGGTGGTGGTGGTGCTGCTGCTGCTAATGATGAATATATTTGTAAAATTAAAAAAAAAAAAAA
>NC_068987.1:53911572-53912606 GCF_001194135.2 Octopus bimaculoides | reverse complement strand
AATTATAATTTAACTTTATTTAAAAAAAAAAAATTCAAACAATACACCAAATCTCTTGTCCAATGGTTATAATGGAAGCGCGCCTGTCAGGAATCTGTCAGCCTGACAACGAAAAATTTTCAAATGGCAGAATATCTTCCCCGAATACGAACCTGGAAGGTCACTTAGACGGGATTTGTCCCAAATTAAGCCCCCAAAGTTCACCACCACAACGACCACAAAATCAAAAAATGTAAAAGAATTAAATGGAACCGGGAAGAATATAAACAAGTAATATACGCTTATTACTTTGCATTAAGTAGGCCAACCCAAGAGAAACACACCGCAAACTCCTACAGAATTTGGCGGAGCCGGAATCCAGCTAGCAGACCAAATCTAGATGAAAACAGGTTAACAAATGTTAGAAGAGATACCCTCAGAAATACCAGACTCACAGATGCAGAATTGACCTCTATTAAAAAAGCGGTAGAGAATGACCTAAATATAAGTCAGGAAAAAATAATGAAGCAGAGGAGCAACCATCTGCCGAAACCACTCAAGAGCCTGAAGAAAAAGGAGAAGATAATGACCCTAGGGAAAACAGCCAAGAAAATGATGTCGAAACAGAATTTGAAGACCACATATTTGTTGAACAACACAGAAAACCTATCATTGAAATGAAGCAGGAAGTTTTGAATGAGCTTGCAGTTGTAGGACATACACATATGAATGAAATGCACACCAACATAAAACGCAAATAAAAATTGGCAACTGTGTTACACAAGAGATCATACAACAACTAAAACCCGATATTAATAAATTAAATGAAATTATTTACTCTGTTGCTAAGGTAATTGAAAGACGCTGTTTAACACCCAAAAAACCAACAATACAAAATTCGAAAAGAAAATCAAACTGGAGGAGTAGAATTGAAACTGAGATTGAACCGTTGCGAAGGGAGATATCAATATTAACTGAGCTAATCTCTGGAAATGATATAAGATCATGAAAAAGCAGGAAGATCGTGAGAAAATATGGACTCTCAACAAGAGAAG
>NC_068987.1:53901943-53909206 GCF_001194135.2 Octopus bimaculoides | reverse complement strand
CTATTTGAAAATGATACCAGGCTTACCATCCCTACAGGAAGTGCAAAAAATCGTGCTAACTGGAACGACTCATGTACTGAGAAGAGCATTATCGCTGTGAAAACAACATCCATTCATGATTTTTTTTTTAATACATGTTTTACCTGTGAATTTGCGTATGTAAACTGGGATTGCATACAACGAGTTTCTCTGCCCTAGGTGTACTGAAAACACTCGGCGAGAAATGGAAGAAAATTTGAAGAAAGAAGGAAGAAAACAACATAATAATAATAATAATAATAATAATAATAGTAGTAGTAGTAGTAGTAGTAGTAGTAGTAGTAGTAGTAGTAGTAGTAGTAGTAATAATAATAATAGTAGTAGTAGTAGTAGTAATAAAGAGCATCACAGCAAACCACAGCACATACCCAAGGCACACAGAGCTGCGCTCGGTAGTGAAGTGAAAGCACGTTATAAAAATAAAACTACTGAACAATAATAATGATATCGTTGATGATGATAAAGATGATGATGATGATGATGATGAAGATGATGATGGTGATGATGATGATGATGCCGACTACGACGACGACGACGACGACGGCGACGACGACGACGGCGACGACGACGATGATGATGATAATATTAATAATAATAATAATGATAAACCTCCTTTTATCATTGGAACAAAGGCAACGGTTGCGGAAACTGTAGAGAGACAGGTTGTAAAACAAGTAATAACATCCATAGTAAAAATAGCAAAGAACAAAGACAGCTGAAGCAACAATAATAACGATAATAATAACATGACAGTTTGACAAGTCTGATACCTTCATTGGATGCCTGACAGAGAAACTAAACTATCGCAGAAGGGAAAAATGATACAATGCCGTGAATGTCTTACAGGTGCAGAAATTAAGTTAACAGAGATACGAATTATTTACGTATTACTTTATACAATACAAAGAAAAAAGACAATCTTCGCTCTCTCAGCCCTTTCTCACAAAGCTGTTTTACAGTTTCTACATATTTTCCTGTGTTGCTTGCTCTACATGAGACGACATGGTATCTATATGTGTTCACTGTAAATCTTAGAAATAACAGCCAAATTTCTCTCAAATCACATCTCAGCCTCTCTTAAGCATTGTCTCATTGGACAGTATGACCGTAGATTCCCTGCATATTTTTTTCTTTTTTTAAGAAAGGAGAAAGGTTTTAACTGGAATATGACTATAAGTTTGCTCTTTCAGCGATAAGCCGAGAGACAAACAACAGCAGCAGCAGCAGCAATAGCAATAACAACAACAATTAATACTTCAATAGTGAATGATGAAGATTTCGGTGTTAACAGTAGCAGCAGAATATTTCTCAAATTATGCCCTACTCCTCCTGAAATAATGGTTTCAAAGTCTGGCAGAAAGCCAGAAAGTTCGAAGGAGAGGGTTCATCAATTAAATCGACCCCGTGCTCAGCTGATACTTCCATCTTTACTTTATGAGTGCAAATGCCATCGGGTTCGACTTCGCCTTTCATCTTCCTGGAGTCGATAAGATTGTAGAGCGACCCTTATCTATTATGACATTTTGGAGACGACTAGCCCTTTATAGGCTCCTCACGTTTAATGATTGGTCGTTTGACCTATCATGTGAGCTTGGAACATTTGGTTGAGTCCTGTTCTTTGGTTAGTCAAATATTGCACTGTGGGTAATACTTTCTAAATAACTAACCTGAACAGCCACTGAGAGCCCACATCTCTCTATATATAGCCTTAAAAAAATCTCTATGATAAAGAGATGAGAGGATTCCAGGAGGACGAGTCATGATATTTTCCTGCTGTTATAACGAAGCTATTGTAACCAACGACGGCCAGAGCTGAATTATTCAATTGAAGGATGAACTATACAACCTCCAGAATCCGTGAAGTGTTTAATTGGTCCACTGTATAATTTAGCAGAGAAATAAAGTCTCACTGTTTTAAAATTTGTTTCTTGTATTATTTCTGGCAGTTAAAACACATCACGTTTATATAATGGTATGTAACATTTCCGTTGTAAACCAAGAGAGACTTTATAACCATTCAGCTAAAAACTTAAACGCCTGTTGACCACAGGGATCGATGTAATCTGATTATTCCTTCCATGAAATTGCTGCCCTTGTCCCAAAACTTGAAGCCCATATGTATATGTGAATCGCTGTCAAGTTTGACGGCGTAAGTTCACCATTGAATTAATAATATAATATAGGGAAAGATTTTATTGTTTTAACCTCAGTAAAATGGCAAATCCGCATGCATAAAACATAACCGCATATTTAGTTTCCTTCAGATCCAATCTTTCAAAGTATTTTCTCTAAAGAATTTAATTATTCTCACGAAACAAGTTTATGTCAAATATATGGAAATTGTGTTATGTCGAGGCATATATCATATACTATGTTCAGCTTAGTTCTTTTAAAATGCCGTCATTTTTGACGGCACAGTTACACCGGTAACTTAATATTGTACATTTCACCAGTCTAACAACAACAACAACAACAACACCAGCATTAATAAACACAACAACAACAAGAAACTACACAACAGCAGAAACAACATGAAGAATTTATACTACAGCAACAAGACTCTGTCGCCTACAGGTTTTTGCTAAGTTCATATGTAACGTTAATGGTTTTATGGTCTCCAATGACTAGGCAAGTTGTAGGAAACAATTATTGAAATTGCACTGTTTTGCTGATTCTGCTGATCATAATTGATGCATTCACCAGAACCTTCTTTGCCAGACTCTGTCCACGTCTCTTGTGTCATTTATCTTACACTGTTACACTGTTTGCTTAGATTATTAGTTCGTTTCCACGGCATTTCCCTCTACCTCCACCAAGTTCTGTTTTCCTCTTCTGTTTTCGCCAATTCTACTCTCTCTCCCTCTCTCTCTTTTTCTCTCTCTGTGTTTTCTCTCTCTTTTTCTCTGTCTTTGTTATTTCACCTACACACTTTTCCACCATGGTTTCTTCTTCTTCTTCTTCTTCTTCTTCTTCTTCTTCTTCTTCTTCTTCTTGTCTTTCCGTTCATTTTGTTGTTGTTGTTGCTCTTCTTGTTCTTCTCCTTCTCCTCCTTCTCCTTGTTCTTGTTCTTGTTCTTGTTCTTGTTCTTGTTCTTGTTCTTGCTCTTCTTCTTCTTCGTCCTTCTTCTTCTTCTTCTTCTTCTTCTTCTTCTTCTTCTTCTTCTTCTTCTTCTTCTTCGTCTTCTTATTCTTCTTCATCTTCTTCTTCTTCTTCTTATTTTTCATCATCTTCTTCTTCTTCTTCTTCTTCTTCTTCTTCTTCTTCTTCTTCTTCTTCTTCTTCTTCTTCATTTACTGCCTCTAGTGTTACTAATGGTAAGATAAGATGGAAGTGTATCAATGGATGGGGTAGAAAGAAGAGAAAAATCGAAGGAACGAGAGTGAGTGAAAGAGAGAGTGAGAAAGAAGGTGTAAGAATGGGAGAGAAAGTGAGTGTTGATAAAGAGAAAGTGAGAGAGGAAGAAGAGAGTAGGAGTGTGAACCTGAGGGAGTGAAGCTTCGAAGTTTAAAGATGAAAAGAAAAGGGTTTGGCTGCCATATAAAAGTTGAATGAACGACCGAGGTGGAGATAGACAGACAGTCAGATACATTCATACATGTGAGTGCGTGTTAAAGAGAAAAATACAGAGAGAAAGATAGAAAGACAGAGAGAAAAATAGAGGGAAAGAGAGAGAAGGAGAAAGAGAGAGAGACAGAGAGAGAGAATAGAAAAAGAAGGAAGGAGGGAGAGACAGAGAAAGAGAAAGGAGAGAAAGAGAGAGAGGGAAAGAGAAAGAGAGAGAGAGAGAAAGTGAAAGAGAGAGAAAAGATAGAAAGCGCGTGTATGTTTGTGTTTGTGCGCGTGCGCGTGTGTGTCTATGTGTGTGTGAGAGAGAGAGAGAGAGAGAGAGAGAGAGAGAGAGAGAGAGAGAGAGAGAGAGAGAGAGAGAGAGAGAGAGAGAGAGAGAGAAAGAGAGAAAGAAATAAGGGAACCAAAAACTGAAAGGGAGAAAAACTGAAGAGAAATTGCAGATAAATGATTTCAGGAGATAAGAGAACAAGCAAAAAGTAAACTGAATCATGTTTCGTTTCTAGTCACAGTACACGCATACAACTGCACACAACACGTTCTATACATACACACGTGCTGAATTGCTGAATTGCTGAATCCTTGGCTATCGTTCTTAAATCTTTCCGATTCATTGTATGAAAAAGTAGAGACAGACAATAGATTCTACAGTCGAGGACTACAATATATAGCCAGTGTGTGATCTGCGTAATTGTTTTGCAGGTTATTTATGATGAACCGTCGATGAAATCAAGCCCAGTGTGTGACTGATATTTATTAAAACCTGAACTTCCTGTAAGACACAACTGCACTCTGCTGAAACGCACGATGTCGTAAGAATCGTATTAGTTTTGTTTACATTCATCTTGTAGCAATTAAGGAACTCTAATGTAAGGAAGAAAATTCTAATCCCATTCTTAATCATTCCTTTCTGTCATGAAACAGAATCATTATGGGGCTGAGTTTATGACTGTTGTAGATGGCGCTCTGCATATTCTGCCAGCTAATCGCTTTTGAAATCTGCCATAATGAAATAATAGTTACATAGCCTATGAAGTCTATAAATTTATGCATCAAGAAACAAATTTTTAAAATGAGGTATTTTCACGGGTTCTGCCAAGATTTACTTCCAGTGACTACTGGAATCGATCCAGTACTTATTTTTATAGCCTAGGTATGGGGACGTAAACAAACCAATACTGGTTGTCAAGCATTTGTGGGGGACAGACGCAAACGCAAAGATTCTTAGATATATACATGAATACATTTATACATACGTGTATATATGAGGGCTTCTTTCATTTTCTCTCTGCGAAATACACTCATAAAGCTTTGGTCGGCCCGGGGATATAGTAGAAGGCACTTGCCGTAGGTGCCACACAGTAGACTGAACTCTAAACCATTTTGTTGGGAAGCAAACTTCTTACAACACAGCCACAAATTTTTCTTAATATTGAAATAGCAAGTTATTCAATAATTTTCGTGTCATATTCAGTGAAATGCATTGGAGTTGTTTACACCTTGTCTAGTCGAATCGCAATTTCTTTTTCACATTCACAAGGCAACAATTAGTAGTTAAATGTAATTAATGGATAAATCACTAAGTAAATATCGCTTACATGGTTTCATTGTTAAGATGTTTGCTTCGACAGAAAAGTGTTTCCTGGTGTAGTCCCCACTGTGCAGTTTATCCTATCTTTTGAGAAGAATTTCGTTGAGAGAAAATTATGCGGAAATTTGTGATGCATGTGTGTGTCAGCATATGTGAATATTGATAAGCTATAAACTCATGTAAATGACTCAAGAGCCCAAAGTTTCGTTCGTGCATTACACTTTTCAAAATTATTTCTAAAGAGGTACCAGCTCTCTTAGGTCACTCTTGCCACTAGATCTAATTTTTTGGTTGCAAAGATAGTGACACTGGGAAATGAACACATTTAGGTCTGAATTTTGCAGGTATCTTCTGCAACGTGGATCATCAATCTTCTATCTGTTGGTCCTGATCAGGTGGCGCGACAGTGATGTTGTAGAAAGGCACTGACTTAGAAGTAAGTGCAGTCTTCCTAGACCCAAAGAGTAGGTCAGTTGTTGTAGACGAGCAATAGTTAGGGAGGTATCATTTTCAGATTGGCAGCTATCTATGTTCTGAGAAGGGCTAGACAAGTTTATTTCGTTAGAAGTGATCTATATCATTGCTGTGCTGTGGATGATATCGTGTATATCTATCTGCGATATTGAAATACCGATACTAGGTTCCGGTAGGTAAAGCGTAGGCGATGGAGCAAGGAATGCTGTGGTGGCTCGTTCAGCGGCGTCTCTATTGCGATATCTACAATGAAGGTGAGAGTCGAAAGTATCCATAAATAAGGACGATCAAAATGATCATCCAATATTATGGAGGACAATAAGCAAACGATGGTGCGATTTGATGAAGATTTAACTAGTAAAAGAAAAGAAACTGAGCTTCTTTATTTATGTTGTAAAGGTTTATTTCAGATCTCACATGAAAGAACAACTATCAAAGGTATCCCCAACGTGACAATCTTGTCTATAACTTATGTGCACGGAACCCACGATCACATTAACCAGCAAATCCTTCTCTAATACACGTACAATATCCACTTCTGGAACCTTTGGTCCCACAACTTTTTCGGATTACTCATTCTACCGAATCACAGATCTTGGTCAATAACCTCTAAATTAATGAAATATTGAATTTACTTAAATAATTAAATGTAATACAGGTACCTGTACATTAGTGTAAATGACAAAGTTAATACTGTACTGTGAAAGGCACTTGTTTGTGAAAGATGCTAATAAGATAATCCGGCGGCCACAGGATATTGAAGCTCCAGCTCGTAAATTAGAGCAGATTGTAAAAAATTCCGGATCATAAGTATCCGAAAAGTCGATGCTGTGCCTATACTATAAAAGATCAATTTAGAGAATTTAGCTGCGATATCTACTTAGTCAAGTAGCCACACAGTCCATCCCATAATGATGTTAAAACGAGCGGTGTGTACTGGCATCTCATCAAAGATTCTGTCGTTTAGATTTCACTTAGAATCGCTAAGAACCAAAGGTGATGGGAAGAAGAAATTTAAATGTTGGAATCGAAAACAAACCCAAATGGCAGACATCTCTCGGTAGCTAGCTTCGCAATTCATAATTGTTCGCTGGAGAAAGGTTAATAGAAAACAGTATTTATAGCCTTGCAATTATAACTGCAAATATTTTCATGTAGAGATTATTTTTTCATTTTTATTTTCTGAGGTAATGCTAACACATAGGCGCGTGCGCGCGCGCACACACATACACACATAAACGAATGCACACGAATACACACATTCTCAAATATACGCATGTATGCAAAACATATAGTGACATGCAAACACACAATTTTTTTTACACACGCACACATACATGCACATATGTATGAATGTATGTAAGCATGTATTTGCACACGTATGTATATACGTATTTCTACATGTATCTGTGTGATTGTGACTGTGCGTGTGAGTGTATATATCCAGATACACACAGACATTCACACATATACATATCTATCTGTCTATCTATCTATCCTCCATTTCTCGGTGCATATATATATATATATATATATATATAAACACATACATATACATATATATATTTATATATATATATATATATATATAT
>NC_068987.1:53897307-53900706 GCF_001194135.2 Octopus bimaculoides | reverse complement strand
GAGAGAGAGAGAGATAGAGAGAGAGAGAGAGAGAGAGATAGAGAGAGAGAGAGAGAGAGAGAGTGACTGATTTTTAAAGAAAATAATAAATGTGGAACAAAAAAGCAACTGTGTTGCAAAATTAATAGCTTCTGATTTAGGCCCAGGCCAACAATTTCGATGAGAAGGGTGTTATTCGATTCTATTGAGCCCAGTACACAACTGGTATTCTATTTAACTCTATAGGACATCAACCCTATACATTTATTGTGATTTTTTGTTCCTCTTGGATTTGCCAAGGCACTGTTCAGAACATTAGTTTTCGAACTTATTTAGGAAGTTTCTGGCAATCTTCAACCCTTACAACGATAAAGAAATTTAACCCTGTGTTCGATACTCGTTAATAATACCATTAGTAATTGATTTGCCAACCGCGATGTTGCAGTTGTACAAGTTAATGTTGTGAATGTTGTTATTTCTCTTAGCGTTGTTTCATTTAATCCTCGCTTCTCTGCTCAGTTTGAAGAGAATTTTACTTAAAATAGCTGCCTCCAAAACCAGTGTTCAATCTATATTTGGATGGAAACAGATCCCCCACGACTTATTCTATTTTTGTGATACATTTTTTTCCTCTCGCAGTTTCTGCAATTTATTGTATTTACTCCAGAAGGATAGCCTCAGTCTGGGACAAAACATGTTTCCAAGCTTTCGATCTTTTTGAGGAAATGTTTCGTATCGTGAATTTCCTATCCGAGAGAACACAAACAAAATAAATTTATCATTGTTCGTGTTAATAACCGCAGTGATAGTGCATGAATACTGTTGCTGTTGTTGACTAAATATCTACTTGGCATAGTTGAAATGCCTGTGTATGCATTTTCTTTCTTTCGAGTATTTTATTATTTTGCCTTTCAATTAAATTAGCACTCTATCTTATTGTGTATTATTTGTATTGTTTGTTACAATCTTCGTATGGTATGTTGGAGCCTCAAGTGAAATATTCATGGTCAATTTTAGTCGGATTTATGAGAGGAAAAATATAATTTACTCGCAAAATAAAACGCAAACCTTATTTTTTTTTCTTTCTCAACTCCTGTAAGAAGAGATTTCTAACTGTGCGAAGTTATGTCCATGTAAGTCTCTTTGGCAAAACACTATTTCCTCTAGTAAAATGTTATATTTCCGAGAGCGACTTGTAAAACATGTCTGGCGCATTAGTAGGAAACAAGAGCAGCAGTAGCAGTAGCAGTAGCAGCAACAACAACAGCGGCAACAACAACAAAAACAACAACAACAACAACAACAATAATGATTTCATTTATTTGCCACCAAGGAGAAGGATGAGGGGGACAATACAAAGACAGCCATAACGTGTGGAGGTTTACATATAATGAAATGATAGAAAAAAATGTAAGTATACACGGTCTACAATGAAAAAGAAGGAAGATATACATCGTATATAAAGGTTGAAACGGTTCGGAGAGGATGATAGAGATGTAGACCACCTGATAGAGGATGACCTCTCTCCAATTCCTTCTCTCCGACTCACAGGTCTACACTTAGTGAGGTCTGCCCACTCTTGCCATTTTCGCAACTTTCACCCAACTTTCAATAAACTCACTCACGGACAGCACTTCCCTCAGCACTCACAACTTTTTTTTCAAGTAAGACTTGAAGAAGTCAATAAAATCTCTACCAAAGTGGAATGTATCTGTCCTCATGCATTTTAGCCTTGTCCACCAAGCAACCTCTTTCGGCACAACCACCAGGCAAAGGAAAACTGCCTTTCCTGCTCGATTGAAGGAGGACGTGAGGTGGGCAATCATCTCTAGAGACTCGGCCGATATACTGAACCGTCCAACACGTGATAGCCGCTGTTCGACATAATTCCACAAGTCTGCAATGATTAGACACTGAACGAGTGCATGCAGAACGGTTTCGTCACTCTGCGCACATCTCAGTCAAGCCCGTCTGACAGCACATCCGTGCCTATAGAGTTTATCTCGAAGCAGTAATAATAATAATAATGAGACTCATGTGCGTTTCTTGGTGAATACGGTCCACTATTTTAATACTGTTATTAGAATGGAACTTGGACTCAAGAAGTGCGGAATAATCTACCTAAAAAGAGAGAAGGTACAGTCCCTATCAGGGATAGAATTACCGAACAGAGACCTGATTAAACAAATTGAAACGGGAGGATACAAATACCTTGATGTACTAGAGTTCAACGAGATAATGGAAAAGGAAATGAAAGAGCAACTAAGGATGGAGTATCTCCGAAGACTGAGGTTGGTATTGCGCTCAAAATTGACTGGCTGGAATAAAATCCAAGCAGTTAATACGTGGACAATTGCATAATTTCGATATAGAGCAGAAATTATAAAATGGCAAAAAAGAGACGTGAAAAAACATGGATACCAAGACCAGTAAAATGTTGACAGTACACGGAGCCTTCCACCATAAGAGTGACACTGATAGGCCGTACTTGTCCAGAAGAAAGGGTGGGAGAGAAGAAAGACGTAGTACGAGATAACTCCAGAAAGAGTCTCCGAAAATGAGAACTGCAAAATCCTGTGGGATGCAATGATCACCCGACCAGACAACAGAAACCGGACATTGTTGTGGTGAATAAAAAGGAAAGAACATGTATGATAAACGGCATAGCATGACATGGTTACAACTGGATCAATGTGAAAGAAGAAGAAATAAACAAGTACGATGATTTGAAGTGGGAAATACGAAGGTTGTTGTCAATTGAAAGGGAAGACGTGATACCAATAGCAATTGGTGCACTTGGAAGTATCAGCACTCAACTTCCATCATGGCTGAAAAAGATTGGCGCTAGTGCGAAGGTAGAACACTTACAAATATCAGCATTGCATGGAACCGCAAGAATTCTTCGCAGGGTTCTTGAAACAAATGTCACCTTAGTCTGATTGTTGTGGACAGCTGACACTTTCCATCATACCCAGCAAATAAAAGCTGTGAAATTTCATATAATAATAATACTAGTAATAATAACGATGATGAGAATAATAATAATAATAATAATAATAATGACTTCAGACAAAAATCATGCCTCCTCATTGATATGACTGTCCCAATTGATATAAACGTATCTGTCAAGACCTACCAAAAACTGAGCAAATATAAAGATCTTGAAATAGAAATTAGCAAAATGTGGAATCTGAAGACGAAAACAATACCTATTGTCATAGGTGCCCTGGGAATGACAGCGAAACGGGCTGATTACTACCTAGCTCAGATACCAGGAAACCCCAAAATGGCTGAAGTCCAAAAGATAGTGCTCATGGGAACTGCCCATATCCTACGTAAAATACTGTCTATGTGATCTCAAATTTTAAAGCAAACATAATTCTCTTATGGTTTCTTAAACATTCACTTGAACAAAACTGT
>NC_068987.1:53887778-53897297 GCF_001194135.2 Octopus bimaculoides | reverse complement strand
GTCTCTGGGTGAGACTTGGATCCAACTTGTACAAATGCAAAACAAAAGTCAAACATATAATAATAATAATAATAATAATGATAGCAGAAGCGGCATCAGTAGTAGTAGTAGTAGTAGTAGTAGTAGTAGTAGTAGTAGTAGTAGTAGCAGTAGTAATAATAATAATAATAATAATAATAATAATAATAATAATAATAAATGCCCGGATGCAGTACTAGGCACGGGCTCTCATGGCTTCTGATCATACATAATTGATTAGAAATGTTATCATGTACATTGTTTTGTCTTGGTTTAAAAGATGGGCTACAGCAAATATTCTGCTCAATACCACAGATTTGCTTGTCAGTTGGAGGTAGCTTAGCAAGGGTGACGTAGAAAAGAATACCGAAAGCCTAATCATCGCTGCCCAGGATCAGGCATTGGATGCCAACTCAATGAAAAGGAATATATACAACAAAAGTGCAACAACGTACTTCTGCAGAATGGGTGGGAAGAGGGTCGAAAGCGTGACTCATATTGTTAGTACTTGTGAAAATCTTGTACAGAAAGAGTACAAGCGGAGACGCGACAAGATAGCCCAAAATCTTCACTGGCTATATGTCGGAAGGATGAAAACAAGGTAACGAGTGCTTGGTACCAACATACAGTGGAAAAGGAATGGACGAATAGGGGAAGGCAAAAATCCTCTGGGACTTTCACTTCCAGGCAGATAAGGTGTTAGAGCACCGAAGGCCGGATATAACAACCTTCAGGAGGAACAAACAAGAGTGCCTAATAATCGACGTGACAGTGCCAGGACATCAACATATTATCATGAAAGAAAAAGAAAAGATTGATAAATATGGAGACCTGAGAATTGAGATGTGGCAGCTGAGAGTCAAGCATAAAGGTTGTCCCTATTGTCATCGGAGCACTCGGTTCAATACCACCCAATCTGAAAAGAAACATCTGGAGACCTTTTGAAATACCCTACAATCTAGGTGCATTAAAAAATCGGCATTACTTAGAACTGCACGCATATTGGATAAACTACTCCCTGTCTGGGGTTCTTGTTGTGACTTGACAGACAGTACAAACCCTCAGTAGACACAATATCTTCAATCAACAACATGACGACATTGTATTCAACCACATCATGACATTGGATACTGTGCAACGTCTTAAATAATAATAATCCTTTATACTATAGGCACTAGGCCTGAAATTTTAGGGGAGGGAGCTAGTCGATTACATCGAACCCAAAGTTTCACTGGTACTTAATTTATCGACCCCAAAATGATGAATGGCAAATTCCACCCCGGCGGAATTTGAACTCAGAATGTAGGGACGGGCGAAATACCGCTAAGCATTTCATGCAGAGTGCTAACAATTCTGCCAGCTCGACGCCTTAATAATAATAATAATAATAATAATAATAATAATAATAATAATAATAATAATAATAATTATAACAACAACAATAGCAACAACAACAACAATAATAATTATAATAATAATAATCGTTTCAAATATTGCCACAAGGGCAGCTTTTTTGACCCCAGTATTTCACTGGTACTTAATTTATCGACCCCGAAAGAATGAAAGGCAAAGTCGACCTCGATGGAATTTGAACACAGAACGTGACGACGGGTGAAATAGCGTTAAGCACTTTGCCAGGCTTCCTAACACTCTTGTCAGCTCACCGCCTGAGCAAATACTGGCTGAAACTGTGTGGTCGCATCCAATTAGCGGCTGACACGGGGGACATACGTGGGATGTACGACGGGATAAAAAGAACAATAGGACCGGCACAATGCAAGATAGCGCCAGTGAAAACCAAAGCTAGAGAGACCATCACAGACCAGCTGAATTACATGGAGAGACGGGTGGGTGGAGCATTACTCCGATTTATACTCCCAGGATAACTCCATTTCGGAAACAGCGCTGAACAACTTGGCAAGTTTACTGGTCACGGACGAACTGGATATACTCCCAATCGTAGAGGAATTAGAAAAAAAGCACTTGACTCGCTGCCAACCGGAAAAGTGCCTGGACTAGAAGGGATGCCAGCTGAAGCTATCAAGTATTCACAAGAAAACATCCTACACCAACTCCACCGTATCCTGTGTCATTGCTGGGAGGAAGGGGAGATACCCAGTGATATGAAAGACAGTAAAATTGTATAAAAAGAAAGGAAGGAGGAGTCACTGTGACAGCTATATAGGTATATCACTGCTCAGTGTCGTTGTGAGAATCTCAAAGTGGTTTCAGGTTCGGACGATCCACAATGTATGTGATTTTTATCCCTTAGGCAGTTACAAGAGACGTGCAGGGAAAAGAACCAACCTCTCTACATTGCATTCATTGACTTGACGAAGGCGTTCGACACGGTGAGTAAGCATGGGTTGTTCCAAATTCTTGGGAAGATTAAGTGTCCTCCTCGACTGCTCTGCATCCTTGAGTCTTTCCACTTGTACATGAAGGCCACTTCAACAGAAATACCTCAGAAACCTTTGATGTTCGAAGTGAGGTAAAACAGGGATGCGTGCTTACTCCTACCCTGTTCAAGATCTACTACGCTGTCATGTTGAAGTATACATTTCGTACGCAAAACGACGGCGTTTGCTTCCACACAAGGTCGGACGGTAAACTGTTCAATCTGTCAAGGCTCAATGTGAAGACCAAAATCTGCAGGGTTTACGTCCGGGAGATGCTGTTTACCGACGACGTGGCTCTAGTAGCTCATTCAGAACTGCAACTGCAAACAATGATGGACAATCTCAACCAGGCTTGCTGTACCTTCAGTTTAACAATCAGCCAACAGAAGACCAAGGTAATGGGCCAAGGCGCCTCGTTTTCCCCATCATTATCATCGACAACCGCTCACTCGATGTGGTCCGTGAGTTTATGTACCTTGGCTCAACAATTACGGATGGCCTTACACTCGACAGGAGCTGAGCAGGAGAATCTGGTTAGCAGCTTCGACCTTCGCCAACCTAGCACAATAAGTGTGGTTAAACGGCTAGCTAACGAGATCCACCAAATTCACAGTCTATAAAGTCTGTATAGTCAGCACCTTGCTATACTACGGTGAGACCTGGTGCTTTTACGCCAGACAAGAGCGCCGCCTGAAAGCCTTCCATCTGCGCAACCTTCGGAGTATTCTCGAGGTGAAGTGGAAAGACCGTATCACCAACAACGAGATACCCGTTCCCAGCTATTAACTACTTTCACACTACTTCGGCAACGCTGTTTCCGCTGGTTTGGACACGTGCACAGGATGCCTGATGGGAGGTTACCGAAAGATATACTGTATGGGGAGCTAGTCTCCGGCAGATGTGCTCGCAGACGACCAAATCTCCGTTTCAAGGATATGTGCAAACGTGACATGAAGGCCATGAGTATGAATCCTAAAACCTGGGAGAACATGGCAAAAGACCGTTCCTGCTGGAGACAGACGCTGAGTACCACCGTAAGGGAAGGAGATCACATACGTCAGACAGCAGAGGACAGACGGAGACACAGGAAGACCGAACCACCAACAAGTGTCCAACCAACGAACCGCATTTGTGAACGCTGCAGCCGTGACTATTACACACGCATTGGTGGCCTTGTCAGTCACAAGCGATGCTGCAACACCAATCCAATCCAAGGCGCAGATCCATAGTCTTTCGAGACTAACATATGCCAGTCAAAAAAATAAAATAAGAATAATAAAAATAATAAAAATCTATTCTCTATTATACACAATAGCTCAAAGAGATAGAGAAACAAAAAAAAAAAAAAAGAAAAAAGCGTTACACTGGAGTTTTACAAAGGCGTGTAGAGTGAAACAAAGAAAATTCAAATGGACAGGATGATGGGTGAAAGGCATTATGCAATATGTAATTGAGAAGTCTGGCTCTCCATCGGTTACGGCAAAAAGTGTCCCAGTTGATTCAGTCAACAGAACAGCCTGCTCGTGAAACAAACGTGGAATTTAAACAAGATAAAAGTTCAAAGAACTGGAGTAAAAAAAATATATAATGAAACGCACAATGATTAAATTAAATAATTTATGAAATGATAAAACTTAAATTTTCACATAAAACTTTGATATTAAAAAAAAACTCTATATATGCGAGGCAGTGAATCGAAGACTGGTTTTATATTGATTCAAAGACAACGTATTGGAGATATGCTCCGGGCACATGAAAGACACCCAATCTTCCCAAGAACTTGGAACAACCCATGCCTACTCACCGTGTCGAACTCCTTCGTCAAATCAACGAATGCAATGTAGAGATGTTGGAATTTAGTAGATACGAAAAAAACTCCCACTCATTGTTTCATCTACACTCTCGTGGTACACTGGAGAAGCAAAGAACCACATCTTGGGGGTCGCTGAAATATAATAGTCTGATATGTGAACTATTTTTCTCTCCTTTTTTATGCTATTTGAAAAGCAACCACATTTTCTTTTCCGTCCATTCTTGGATTGAATATACCTTGCGTATATTCTTTTCTACTCTAGGCACAAGGACTGAAACTTTTGGGGAGGGGCCAACCGATTGAATCAACCCCAGTACGCAACTAGTACTTCATTTATCGACCCCGAAAGGAATAAAGGCAAACATGATTTAGGCGGAATTTGAACTCAGAATATTGAAACAGACGAAATACTGCTAAGCATTTCGCCCGGCGTGCTTACGTTTACGCCAGCTCGCCGCCTTAAACCTTGCGTGTATTGTACAAGGTTCTTATTAGAGCCACGTCATTCGAATGAATGAATGAATGAATGAATTTAAAATGGAGACTAGTTCAGCAGGGCTTAGGTTATTGACCTTATTAATCTCGTCCTGTTTTTCACTGTACGAAGGCAGATTGTTTATGGCCTGGATGAGGCTATCTGGAGCTTTAGCATGTAGAAGGGTCTCTAGCATCCACGAATGGAAAAGTTGAATGATTTCTTGTAATCCAAACAGAATGTGGCGATGTTCTTCCTATGCCGTCAAACCTTTGTCATGAATTTTTTTTGTTGATCAATAATTGTACAACACATACCTAAACTTCATTCTTTCCAGTTGTTTGATCAGCTATAATGATATTCTTGTTAGAAAGATCATGAAGGAACAAATTCAACCAGTCTGTATACATTTTGCACCTGAGATTCTGGCACACAGCTGGTCGGTAATTTTGAGTCAAGTGACTGACAATGCCTCGGGTTGTCAGTTTTGTTCCTACTACTGATAACATCATGCTTACAACATCGGAAATGTTAGTAATAGTAATTTTATTTTGCTACAGCAGAGGAATGACAGAATGATTACAACATCGTAAAAATGCTTAGCGGCAATCCTTCCGACTATTTAGAGCTGAATTCAAATTTCTCCGATGTCACTTTTGCTTTTTATCATTCTCAGGTCGATGAAGTTAAAAAATGAGGACAATATAATCGACTAATCCAGCTTGTCAAATTTGCTGTCCTTGTGCCAAAATCTGAAACAAATTATGCCTTTATTGTTCAAGTTCATGTCGTATATATACGTATATGTACACATGCGTTAAATTAACGCACATACATGTATATAAGTATGTATGTGTAAGTGGGTACATTTAAATTATAACATGCACATACATACATAGATATATGCATATATACATGCATATATATATATATATATATATATATATATATATATATATATATATATATATATATATATATATATATATAAATATCTCCTAGTTTCGACATATTTTCATATACATACACGCATGCACCCATATACAAACACACATATACATGTATGTGTGTGAATGTGTATACATATATACACATTTATCTATATAAATATGAACACACACACACACACATAAAGATATACGCCCATACACACACAGATATATATAGCTGTATGTATGTACCTAAAACTAGAAATTAAATCAATTGATATAGAAACCTAGTCTACAGTTCATAATATATTATGTTATTCAATTTGATCCACTCAAATGGCTTTCTTTCTAATTTAAGGACTACAAGTCGTATTTTAATGAATTTGATACTTTCAGGAGCACGGAGCATATCTCCAATACGTTGTCTTCGAATCAATATAAAACCAGTCTTCGATTCACTGCCTCGGAGAAATAAATTTGATTTGTTTTTTTAATTTTAGGTGCTGTTTTTTAGTATCAAATTTTATAAATCAATACGAGGGTAAAATGAAACCCCTCTAGGTTGCACTGGAATTCAGAAACCTTTCATTGAATCTACACTCGGGGAAAAAAAAATCAAATATAATTAGTAGTTATGAAAGGAAAAGGAGAAAATTTGCATAGAATATTCAATTTTGATGAATGATTTGGAATTAAATTTCATTAGTTGATATATATCGACTGCAATGTGTATATCTAAGTTCTTCGATTCATAGTTTATTATGGTTCGTTTACTACAGATATCGGTCATGTTAGCTCCTGTATGGTTGGCTAGTTCTAACCTGCATATCAATATCCTATATTAGTTAATTTAGTCACAGTATCGATTTATTTCAGTTTGAATCTATCTTAGCTAAACGAAGCAGTCAGCTTTGAAATCCAAATTTACCGATAAAGAATAGATATTTCTGAGATAATACTTCTATCTCTTTTTTTTCTGGAAAGTAATATTTAAACTATCATTTTACTTTCTGGTTCTGGCTTATCTTATGTGATATGTGTTTATTAGAACTTAGAACGGAGTACTACGCATATACACTACTTCGTCTTACAGTTCTATATCTAAGAAATTGTCGGGTGACATTGTATATCTTTTAGAGAAGCACACGTGCAAGATCTCTGTAACACAAATATACAATCTATTTTCAAATTAACTATGTCAATTCGCTTTTAACTTGGTCATGGACAATCTGTCTTGATGTTGATAGAAGAGAAGCTGCATGCGGTCAAACACCTAAAGCGGCGAGCTGGCCGAATCGTTACAACGTTGGAAAAAATGTATTGAAGTATTCGTTCTAGCAATTTACATCCCCGGTTCAAATCCCACCGTGGCTAACTGCACCTTCCATCTCATCATCGGCGGTCGATAAAATAGAGTACCATGCAAATACTGGAGTAAATGAAATCCATTCAGTACTTGAAACTGCTGCTTTTGTATCGATCTTCGTCTTTCAAAGTCTGCTGCAAGTATGCAAGTGGTGTGCTTGAGAAATTGCTTCAGCAAACCTCCCACACATACAGATTGTTATTGTGTTTCAGGAACATATTTGTCTTCCTGTAATTATTAGGTGTTTAATCTTTACTTTTATTTATTAAATTTGTTTTTAGTTTAATACAACCTGTTTGCAATGCACGGTTCTTTGGTGGAATTTGAGAGCGGAAGACCTATTTCTGATAAGTATTTCTGTGATTCCTCATTTAATGAAAGTAACATTTTGTGTCTGTCGTTTTAGGAGCTTCAATACTAGAGAGTGTTGCCTTTTATAATTGTTTGTTCAGATTTTATGAATCATCTCAATTTTCCCAAATCTCTTATTGAGTCGAGGGATGGATATATGAATTTTGTTAAAAAAGTATCCGACTTTATTTTTCCAGCCGAAACTAATGCCGCGTAGGCAAAATCCTTTGAGTGGCAAGTGATGTCACATTTCCTGCGCATGCGTGAAAACGTTTTGCTCCGGTAGGCTGTTACGCCTCGAATACAGACGTGTAATGTGCGCTCATCAGATTTTTGCTTTCATGCAAGTTGACCGAACGCATCGAGCTGAGATATTGCATCAAGTTTTGCCAGAAACTTGGTGATATTGAAGCTCAGACCATCTAGAAGATTCAGCAGGCCTTGGGCAAAACTTAGACCAAGGAGTGGTACAACCGCTTCAAACGTAACCGCGCATCAATGGAGAGCGGGGCGCGTTTACACAGGCCATCCACAAGCCGAAACGCGGAGCCGATTGAGAAAGTTTGGCAAATTGTCACGGAAGACTGTGTTGTAACAATCCTGGAAATTGGTCTCGAAACGGGAATAAGCAAAGGATCAGTGCATTTCCTTTTAACGGAGGATTTGTGCATGAAAAAGTATCGGCCAAGTTGCTAAATCGCTCAGGACATGGTGGACTGTGCCAACTAAGTCTCAGGCTTCATGAAGACCGACTTCATTAATGATGATACATGGGTTTATGATTTCTGCTCGATGCATTCAGTCGTCTTGCATGATAACGAAAATCCGGCAAATGCTTGTATACTGAGAAGTAACTGACGTGGCCTACCGGCGCGAAAATTTTCAGGCGTGCGTAGGATGGGTGGGTTCTCTTTCCAGTCAAGGATTTTGCCCACGCATTATACTGAAGTTGTAGCATGCTACTTGGTCCTAAGGTATCAACTACTTCAATCTTAATTTTCGAGATAACTACATACATTTGATCATGCTAGTCAACACAATACACGGGAAATATAAATCCAAATAATTGTACATACCGTACAAGGCAGGTCCGCACATCTACATACAAATGTTTGCACGTATAGATCCAAGATCAGTCAATTTTAAATCCCTTCATGACAAAATTTGGAACCAGTTCACAATTAACGTGAGGTCTTTTTAATACTCTTTCACTAGCCGGCTTTCAGCCATGTGTATATTTATCTGGAGTTTGTGGTAGTTTTTTGAAGGTATCAGCACTTCAAGCATGCTTGAGATAGGTCGTTCTTTTCGCCCTTGCTCCCTTAGTATAATTATATATATATGTACATTATTATTAATTTAATGTATAAATTGCCTATAAATTTTTATAGCATGCTGACTACCTGATCAAAATCATTAACGTAATTTTTATCCTTATATTCTATTATGAATTAATAAATAAAACAAAATAAAATAATTTAATTATTTTTACTCCTGACTGGAATAGCATTTACTGCTTGGTTGTTCTTATAATATACAGGTGGCTTTCGTGAGGGGATGAGCAGAGGTACGCACGGCTGACAAGGAATAGGATCTCCACTGCGGAACGAAGAGCAGTTGCAACAAATCAGTGAAGCAACTTCTATGAAGCAGTTTTCAATTATGATCCAGCAGTTCATTATGCAGATGACACTAGAGTTTCTATTGGTGCAATGACAACAGGGTGCATACATTGTAAAGCAAGGAAGTTTCCTGGAGAGACACCTGCACTATGCTGCAGTGGTGGAAAGTTTAAACTCCCTGCAATCCCCCAACCTCCAGAGTCACCGAAGAAACTGTTGTCATCAACGGACCAAGATTCCAAGCACTTTCAAAACAAAATTAGGCAATACAATGCTGCACTACAGATGACATCATTTGGAGCCACAAGAGATTAAACTGAGCCAGGATCCATGCAAACTTTCAAGATCCAAAGTCAGATTTATCATCGGATCGGCTCTCTACTACCTCCGTCAAATGAATCATCAAGATCGGCCTTTCGTTGTTTATAATCTGTACCTGTTTTTTGGTTACAAAATAAACTACACAAAACGTGTTTTTTGAATTACGTGCATGCACTTTTTTTTTTACATGAATGAGTTGAAAATTTTCTTTTAACATTTCACTTA
>NC_068987.1:53885471-53887568 GCF_001194135.2 Octopus bimaculoides | reverse complement strand
AGAGAGAGAGAGAGAGAGAAAGTAAAAGAGATGTATATACGTATATGCATTTGTGTAATATATATATATATATATATATATATATATATATATATATATATGTGTGTTTTTGTATCTGATTATGTGTCTGTGTGAATGTGTGATTTAAACTGGAAACTGATTCCAGTTTGTGTTTCACTTAATTGCTTTGCGGTATCAACGGCGAAAGCTTTTCTTTCTGCATAATTATTTCTAGTGTTTTTTTCAACGATCATTCATTAAATTTATTAAAATTCAACTAATGCTTTTAATACGGATGGTGCCTCTGTATTATTATTTATCCAGTGTTAATAACACATCTAGAGGCTGTCTTATAATTTCATTTCTAAATTTGGTTTTACTAAATTACATAAGAATTGCATAAATCAAACTTAGGAATCCTTCCAAAGATGATTCGTCTTCTACTAAAAAAGTTGAATATTTCTTCTTCTATGAAGCAGCTTAATATATTCCGGCATTCAATGCCTCGTTAATAACGCGCGAAAGTAATCAAGAAAATTCCTGTTAATCTAAAATAAATAGAAGCTCCAAATTCTTCAATTGGTTCAACTAAATCTCTTTCTATAAAAAGAAATATATATCAGTAATATATATAAGTAGGCGAAAGCATATTAATGTTGCTGCTTTTATCTTCCCTTTGCTACTTTCTAATCATTATACTGGGGATATGGTGGACGCCTTCAGCATTTAGAAAAAAAGAGAAGCTCAATTAAGATGGAATAACCAGTGAAAAAATAGAAACATTATTAAGTTAAGAAATATTATTTTCTCATCGGCAGTTTCGAGAGATAATTGCTATATTCTCCCTCTTATGAAAGCTTCAGCGGTTGTATAATCTCTTGTGCGTGCCGAAGCCTTAGCAATTGAATAAACTAAGTAAATATGTAGAATTGAATATTTGTTGGTATGGGAGAGAATTGTTTAAACGTTAAGCGATTTTAGTGCATGATAAAGAATAGATATAAGGAAGAATGCATTTGTAAATGTTTGAGATATTTATTTCTAATATTGGCAGAAGGTTGCAGATTTTTTTTTAGTGAGGTGGATGACAGTTGCTTAAGTAGACTCCAATGTTTCGCAGGAAATTCACTTTATCGACTGCACGGGGAGGAAGGGGAAAAACCAATCTCAGCTGGATTCGATCTTATACTAAAAGTATAACGAAAAAAAAAAAATTCTAAGACTTTTACCTCTCGTTCTAACCCCTCCGTCCGTCCATCTCTGGTTTCGATGGATAAATAGCGTTTCCAATTGAAACGAGAGGTTAGGAAATTTGAGAGCAGGGCGTTAGCTGAATACATAAACTCTACAAGCACCCTAGTAAACTATTTTATGGACACTGAAAAGATGACAGGCAAATTTGATTTCGGAATATTTAACTCAGAACGTAAGGAGACATAGGAATACGGGATAATAGCTCTGTCAACCCACCACTTTTAATTTTTGAAATATGAAGCAACTAAAGTATATATAAATGAGAAAGTACGATCGATGGAGAATATAAGAAAACTGTATTTGTACGCTGTTAATATTTTTTTTTTTTTTTTTTAGATATTTTCATATATAGATCAAAGGTAAATATTATAAGAAACATTTAAATGCAACATTTGTATACCTACTCATACATACAACAGACAAAGGAAAAAAAGAAAAAAACTAAGAGTATATACACGTAAAGACATTAATTTACAATGTGTAGGCTATGAAAATCTCCTTCACCTACCAAAACTTCATGATCAGATTGATTCAGATCTAAGCAGATCCGCATCAATACATCTCAAACCATTACAGATCAGTTGCTTTGTAAGCCATGTCGTTTATTTTCGTAGTAATGTTAACATACAATCCAGTTCTCTTGAGAGCTTCTCCACTCAAACTTTAAAAACTTCTTTTATTATTCATGCACAGAGAAGTTTCAAGTGCACTGTATGAACTCAGCAGCTCAACCTTTCCCAATACATGAAGTAAAATATGAACTCTGCTTCTCACGATAAGATTGACCTACACTTATTTACTGTACCAGCATTAATATAATTTTATTTATCATGTATGTTTTTA
>NC_068987.1:53881253-53885412 GCF_001194135.2 Octopus bimaculoides | reverse complement strand
ATATATATATATATATATATATATATATATATATATATATATATATAACAACAAAGAACAAAAAGAAAATATCCAAATGTTACCAAAAGAAAATGTGTGACGGAGTTGGGAGAAAAGACGCCTGGCAAAAAACAAATGACAGTAACCACGACAATAGCAACAATAAGAATTCTTTCAGAAATGTTGAGCGGGGCATTATTTTATCGACTGCAAAAGGAAAAGTCAACTTTGAACTCAGAATGTAAAGAGTCGATAAAAAGACAGAAAAGAATTCCTCGACATTAACGATTCTGTCATCTCGCCTTTACTGATGATAAGGGTTTCTGTGTAGTAACAAGAAGTATGACAAGGTCAGCAATAATAACTACAACAGCAATAACGGCATTCTAAAAGGATTCCCTAATTTGCTAAAGATTTACTCTTAAAAATATATAATGGCTATAGGGTTGTGTGAATAGTGCACAAATTCAACTCTCCAATAATATAATATTGATTTATAATATAAAGTGAATGCTACACATATAGTTGGAATGGGTTCAAGTTGCTTGTATAACACTCGGTAATTATTTTAACAGGCATTTATTTCATGGTTGCATCGAAGTCGAGCTACGCAGGATTTTGAAGATACACTATGAAAGGGACGTTATAAATCACTGCAAGGCATTTCATCAACCGATCTATTACTACTGCTCTTTACTGCATTTATCAATAATTCAATAAAATATGTTAATAAATTTAATTATGTCCATGTAACCATAACTTTCACGTGATCACAAAATTTCACAGGCTCTGAAAATATTTGATAGTATTTAATTTATTCTGCAATGTATGTGTATGTGTGTGTGTGTGTGTGTGCAGATAATGGAAAGATAATATCGAGTTTATATTTAAGATTCTTTTGCGTTTCTACTCATCCTATTTAATTACGCTTTCTGACATCTATAGGCATCATGAATAATTGCTACATCATGCATTTTTCTATAATGTTCATTAGATGCAACTGACAGCACAGTTAAGTTTTATAAGACCGCTTATGTTTTTTTAACACCAGCTAACTCATACTTGTCTGTTGTGTTTCAAGATATTCACTTCAAGACCACGTGATTTAGGGTTTAGCACCAGAGCGTGGTATTTTAGTCAAGTATCTTCTGCTAAAGTCTCTGGCCGAGCAGTTTCTATTTAATTCAGTCAACAGAAACGGTACTAAGGCAGCGAGCTGGCAGAAACGTTAGCACGCCGGGCGAAATGCTTAGCGGTATTTCGTATGCCATTGCGTTCTGAGTTCAAATTCCGTCGAGGTCGACTTTGCCTTTCATCCTTTCGGGGTCGATAAATTAAGTACCAGTTACGCACTTGGGTCGATGTAATCGACTTAATCCCTTTGTCCTTGTTTGTCCCCTCTATATTTAGCTCCTTGTGGGCAATAAAGAAATAAGAAACAATACGGAGACCCAAACTTCTGGTGTCTATGTACGCACTTACATACGTATGTATGTATACGTATGTGCACGTCTGTGTGTGTGTGTGTGTGTATGTGTGTGTGTGTGTGTGTGTGTGCGTGCGTGTCTGAGTATGCGTGTGTGTGTTTGTGAGTATATATGTATATGTGTAAAGGTAATTTTGTACTTGTCTGCCATCGCTTGACATTCAATGTTGGTTTCTTAAGTCCAGGTCTTCTAAAAGATCAACGAATACAGAAGGAGAGAATGAATATTAGAAGTAAAAGAATTTACTGGGAGCGATTCGGTTAAATCCTTCAATGAAACACTCTAACATGGCCGCAGGACAATGACAATTTTCGGCCCCTTTGCACAGTTGTGGATTATCAGAAGGAGTAAAGCAACAGAAGAAATGTTCTGTTGTGTTTACAAATCTTAAGGTGCATATTCTGCTGTTCAAATCGAGTTGGGATAGGTTTTACCACAGATCCCTGCAAGGGTGATAAGTTAAAGTAAATAATTGTAGCATGATGAACATATTCGATTGTATCCCTTGAACTTCATATTTCCGTCTCTGTATCAATCGGTAGCTTGCATCTCTGGATTCCCTCTTGTACTTTTATTGAAGCAATTTGTTTAAATGTTTTATTTATTAACATCGTTAAAGACGTGTGGAAATGACACGGTTAAAATTTCCAAGGCGGCGAGCTGGTGAAATGCTTAGCTGTATTTCTTCGAACTTAACACTCTGAGTTCAAATCCTGCGGCGGTCGATTTTGCCCTTCATTCTTCGAAGTCGATAAAATAAGTACTAGTCAAAGACTGGCGTCCATGTAATCTACTACTCGCTCCTTCAAACCCAAATTTCAGTTCTTGTGACTATATTTGAACTAATTATGTTACCTTAAGCCCGTCCATTATGATTAGGAATATACACGTTTATAAAAATGATATTAAATTTATTGCTCTGGTGATGAGGACTAACATGTCATGTACGTATGTCATTATGTCATCTCTCCTAGCCACACACGTAACAGAAATAACGTCAAAGAGTATAACTTTTTAAGCATATTATGAATGGACTTTGCTACTTTCATTCTGTTATTTCAGTATCGTTACTAAAAATTCTTTTTTAATACAGAGAAGAAATTATTATCTTAAACTAATTATCATGCATTATTTTTAAATAACTTATCGACGATGCATAATAGTGACTGGAAGATAAAAAGAAAATCTCAGCAACTAATCGTATTCCAATTTGACCATTGAAAAGTTTTGTACAGAACAGCAAATAGTAGTTCCTAACTATGAAATGCTGGTCAATTGGAACTGTAATAGAAAGTAAATTGGCAATAAATGACCCTTGAACAGTTATAGATGCGCTTTGTGTCCACTGGCTAATTTGATACAATTGTGTTGCTGACGCCATGCAGTTAAACAGCTGTAATTCTGAACTATCACTCTTCTTACAGAAGCAGCACATTTCTCTTCACTATTCTGGTATTGACAATATCCTACCCTTGACAATTTCTTTTACTTCCTTTCGTTAGCTGAACACTTCGTGGATGTGAGATTTAATAGGAAAAGGAGATACATTTGATTGAATCTAATTTTAATGATACCAACAAAACCAGTATTTTATATTCAACATTACATAGCAATTTCTATTTCTAAAGGAGGTACAAAAACAAAATTATAGTTTCATGCTGAGAAGAACCGAGTGAATTACTATGTAATAGCGAAATACCGGAATACTGAATGTATTGCATAGTTTTTAGGTTTTTTGGGATTTGCATCAATCGTAAAATGAATGTTAATAACTGATCGATGAGCTACGTACATACATACATATCTACATATCTAGTTATCTCTCTCCCTATATAGATGTGTCATAGATACACACATGCACACGCACACACACATACACATACACACACACACACACACACACACACACACACACATGTATATTAAAAGAAGGTCCGATGATATGTGCATTCTCGAGAAAAAACTTGAGCACTCTGCAAGCCTCCTCGTTGCCTTGGTGTTCGTCGCTTAAGTTTAAAATATTTCAAATGATCGTAATCTTGTTTAAACACAATGATTTGCTCGTCCTCATTTCACACAACACTCGGTTTGGGTCCGTTTTCTTCCGACACAAAACTTTGCTATAATGTGTCCTAGATATGACTAAGACTAAGAAATAAGACATGTGGTTGAGAATGTTTTTCGTCTTAAACAGGTGCCAATTGGAAGTCTCTAAGAATCGGTGTGGATGCATCTACTGAGAAAAATGATCTTAAATTTTATAAATTTGCATCAAATTACTGTTCTGATCTGAAGTTTAAACGATGTTGTTATGTTGGTGATTAGCGTCGAATTGCGACACTTAAAACTTGTCCAAAACTATGGCGAAGAATGGTGTATTAAGGATGGAAACTTTATTTCGCCTTTTTATTAACAAAAAGGTAGAAGGAGAGGAAATATTTACCTAATATTTCGGAGTACTCTCCCTTTCTCTCTCTTTCTCTCTCTTTCTCTCTCTCTCTCTCTCTCTCACATATATATATAGAATATATAATTAATGCATACAATACTAAACAGTCTAGTATCACTCCTTCATAGACAGCCTATGAATTTTTCAACAAACACTCTTGTGCTTATGTATGTGTGTGTGTGACTGTGTGTGCGTGTCTATATATATATATATATATATATAT
>NC_068987.1:53876314-53880590 GCF_001194135.2 Octopus bimaculoides | reverse complement strand
TTCTTGTCTTTTTCTATTATTCAATTGATTTTTAATGATAATTAAATAAACACTTTAATTTTAAATAGTCTAGCTTTAACTATTACACCGGTTAAAAATGTACTAATATTATCTTTATTATTATTTTAGCCTTAAACCTCGTTCAAATTGTATTTAAAACGATAATAATTTATGTAAGCTGGTTTTTGTATATAATATACATGTTAACATATATTATAATGGATGTAGGGATGATTATGGAATGTTTATTATTTTGATATTTTTAATAATTTTTCTATCCTTATAAAATAAGCATTTTATATAAATTCATTTGGTACTTATTGTTGGTTGATATATATATTTATTTATTATATTTATTGTTCTATTTAAGACCTGACTATTAACTGTATTTTTGAATAGAATTTATTTTCGATAATTTTAATTGATTTTAATTGATTTTAATCAATAAAAATTTCCTTTCTATTTGAAAATTAGTTATGAAACACGTGTAGTCATTTTATTATCTTTATCTTATGATATTTACTTTGTATTATATTATACTCATTTATTGTGCTTTTAATTATTAATTTTTCTATATGTGATAGTGGATTTTCATCGATGAGTTCATGAAACTTGGTTCTTTTCCCTAAAACTATATATATACATACACACAGAGAGAGGGAGAGAGAGATATGAATAAACTTGTGTATGTGAATATGCCAGTGTGTATACGTATGTGCGTGTGTATGTATGTATAGATAAATGATAGGTGTATGTGTGTACATATAAGTATATTAAATATGTATATATGAACGTGTGTATTGTGCAGTAAAATCGGTTTTAGAAATGGATATTTATAGATTTAAATTTAGGAATTTATGTAATTCCAGTTAGATTTTTAACTTATTTATGATTAAGCTCGCTCTTAAAAAGCGTTTTCGTAAAATCTTAGCAGTTATAGATATTTTCAAGTGATATTTTTTGTCAAATATTGAAGCGGTTAAAGTGGTTGATGTAAATATATGCCGAACCATTGTCTTGTGCTAATTTCTGATCTCAGCCGAGATGATTACCGTCAATGCAATCTAGTTGCTTGATAAAACAAGCAAGCAAACAAACAAAAACCGTTGTTATGGGTTTAATTAAAATTCATTGAAGCCAGTAAATTGTGCTATTGTAAATTGTTTTATATAATCAACGGACAAAATCGTATAAACACAAGCATGGGCAAGTATGAGCATCCTCGTCTATGAATACGTATGCATATACATCGTGTTTTGCTACATGGATCCTATTTGTATTGCGCAGTTTTCGAGAGTTAAAGATATTTAAAAATAGAACTATGAACATGAAATATCTATCTATCTATCTATCTATCTATCTATCTATCTATCTATCTATCTATCTATCTGTCTGTCTGTCTGTCTGTCTGTCTATCTATTTGTCTATTTATCTGTCTCTCTATCTCTCCATATTTCTCTTTCTCTCTTTCTTTCTCTCTCTCTCTTTCTCTCTCTCTCTCTCTCTCTGTCTCTCTGTCTCTCTCTCTCTCTCTCTCTCACACACACACATACACACACACAAACATATCTATATTTTCATTACCGACAAAAGTAACATATGGATAAACAAAGACAAGACATACATTCAAGAAATGTATGTAGAAAAATCTTTGACGTTTCAAGCTTAAACACTTCTTCGTAAAGATAGTTACAGACAAAAGGTATTCCATAATATCTCTAGCTATTTTATTGAAGCATTGCTTTGAACACATAGTCGTCGCTGTTAACAAGTCACTCCATCGCTACTGATTAAACAAATCTATGCTCAAATTCTTCCAGCCTTATCTCTTCCATCATTTTACTTTTCTTAGACTTTATTGCTAAACGTTTCTTCTTTTTAAAAGTAGGGTGTTATTTGACATAGATTAGGCTGCTATTTCTTGTAGATCGATGAACCTCTTATTGGGCTCCCATTTAACTCGTCTACAAAAGGTAGAATAACGCTGGAAACAAGCCATTTCCTATAACATACATGACATCTTAATGTTTCTAGCTAATTAATATTGCATGAGAATTTTAATTGGATACGCAGAGATTTTAAACGCTCTGAGTAATATAATTTTACATGATGAATGATCTGTTTACCAACAGTTGCACATATTACACATCAAGATATCCCCCTTTCTCTTCCCTTTCCACAACTGTATTCCTCGCGATAGATTTTCATCAACTTCTTTTCTTTTCTCTTTTTTCCCACCATTACCGGGAGGTGTCGTCGTGTGTTGGAATGTAGCCCAGATTTCGTAACAGTAAACGATCGAAAGAGAAAGAAAGAGAAAGCAGCGGAAAGTGAGAATAATGGAGAGTGATAGTGAAATAGTGAGAGTGTGATAAAAGAATTTGGAAATGAGTGCGAAAAGAAGAGAATGAGAGTAAAGTGGATATATAGAGAAATAGTGACAAGAAAATGGAAACAAAACGGGAGGGAGAGAAAGAGGTGAGGGCGAAATAGAGGGTAAAAACACAGAAAAGAGACAGATAGTGCAATAGTGACTGAGTGCTATAGATACCAAGAATTAGAAAGATAATAAAATAGCGAAGGAGAAATTAAGAGACAGAAATTGCGGAATGGAGAGTATTGGGGTGAAAAAGCACAAGAATGAAAGGAGGCACCCAGAACTGATGACCGAGTTTATAATAAAAGTAACGGCATTATTTATGGGCTGTCTATATCCACATCCAATGAATCGATGAGTTGCGTCACATAGCTTAAGAGGCAAAGTTGCTGTCTACACGGAAGTGTTGGAGAAAGTTGTAAGGCCTTGGATAGCGAGAGTATACAATAGAAGACCGTACGTTATCGAACAAGACCGTGTCCTCCCATAAGACTAGAACCCAGCGTGGATACGTGCCAATACAGATAATCATGTTCCTCCAGACACATGACCTCACCAGAACGCAGTCATTTGGATTTGTACGTATGGGGTGTAGTCAACAGAAAGGTCATTTAACACTCCTGAAGCATCACACAATCTCTCAAGTCCGCGATAACTAGCACTATGTCCAAAATTGATAAAGATAATCTGATTCGGACATATCGCTTCCGACCAAACTGAGGCACCCTGTATATATATATATATATATATATATATATATATATGTGTGTGTGTGTGTGTGTGTGTGTGTGTGTGTGTGTGTGTGTGTGTGTGTGTGTGTGTGTGTGTGTGTGTGTGTGTGTGTGTGTGTGTGAGAGAGAGAGAGAGAGAGAGAGAGAAAGTGTGTGCGGGCGTGCGTGTATATATATGTAACATGGTATAATTATAAACGGCAAATTTAAGCCAGGTATATATGTGTGTATATATATAAATGTATAGATAATAGATACATATGTATGTATATATATGTATAAGTATATATGTATGTATATATATGTGTGCAAGTGTGTGTGTGTCTGTGTATATACACTTATACACACACACACACACACACACTCGCGCGCGCAACACACACACACACATACACAAACACACGTATGTATGATTAACTGCCTTAAACAGAGGAGAGGAAGAGTGACCCTCCACCGCTAGATGACGGCGAAGGAAGTTAGAAAACTAGATAGATTCAAACAGTATTTTATCATTTTCTTATTATGTTTTATAAACACATCTTATATGTGTTCATAAATAACTAGAGAAAAGTTACGTCCAACAAATCCAGTTTTTCTCTCATTAGTAATTAACACATACTCATACAAAGTAATACAAATTATTGATCGCATACAAGCTACTCTAAGTTTTATGCTATAATTCGTGAGAATGTTTACATAAGTTTTAACATTTGTCAAACAAGTTCTTTTTGGTCATTATGGGAGATCAATTACATGGAAGAGAAAGCTTAGTGGCCGCAAACAAGATATTTCTTTGTATATTTCAGTGATAAGAGACTTAAACATAAGAAAATAGAAAATGCAGGAAAAAAGGAACAGGAAATGCAATGAATGAATATGATTCAATTTTAAAATGAATACAATATAATTTGAGCTCGAGAAATAGGGAAGGGAGAGAGGAAAAGTGGAATAGATAGTTTAGAACTAAGAGTCAGTATAAGTTTAAAATGTTTGTGGTAAGTAGCTTGCTTACCAACCACATGGACCCGGGTTCAGTCCCACTGCGTGCCATCTTGGGCAAGTGTCTTCTGCTATAGCCTCGGGCCGACCAAAGCCTTGTGAGTGGATTTGGTAGACGGAAACTGAAAGAAGCCTGTCGTATATATGTATATGTATATGTATATGTATA
>NC_068987.1:53875272-53876118 GCF_001194135.2 Octopus bimaculoides | reverse complement strand
ATATATATATATCTGTGTGTGTGTGTTTGTGTGCCTGTGTTTGTCCCCCCAACATCGCTTGAGAACCGATGCTGGTGTGTTTACGTCCCCGTAACTTAGCGGTTCGGCAAAAGAGACCGATAGAATAAGTACTAGGCTTCCAAAGAATAAGTCCTGGGGTCGATTTGCTCGACTAAAGGCGGTGCTCCAGCATGGCCACAGTCAAAAGACTGAAACAAGTAAAAGAGTAAAAGAGGATAATTGGAATTATTCTAAGGAACGGAAGAATGCAAAGACAAATCTCTGCTCATCTTCATTTCCGTCGCAGTACAACTTACATGTGCTATTGTCTGTCTGGTAATATCAAACACACATCTAATTTACTCGTATGCGCTAATGGAATGTACAAAATAACTTGTGCAACCACCATGTGACACAAAAACGACTTGTCATAGTTGGGATTCTTGGACGACCAACATCCCCCTAGTGATCTTAGTGTACACGTATTTCCCATTTCAGTGATTTCCATGTCTACTCTTATCATTCCTTGATAAAAGTTGACACCGTGCTGGATCATCACTTCCATTGGCATACCTTGGTTTTGTACTACTGGGTTTCAAACAACACACTTTACCAGCAAAGGCGGGTAGGCTTTAACCGGTTAAGTTGTCGATTACCAGGAGCGCTCAGTCATGTAACAGGCTCTACTGTATTACATGGCACATATAGAAATAGCTTCATATCTATCTATCTATCTATCTATCTATCTGTCTATCTGTCTATCTATCTATCTATCTATCTATCTATCTATCTATCTATCTATCTACCTGCCAAGCTCCCTATAAACACACACACACACACTCACAC
>NC_068987.1:53872936-53874485 GCF_001194135.2 Octopus bimaculoides | reverse complement strand
ATATATATATATATATATATATATAACATGCACGGTATTCAAGAATACCTAAGAATAAATGGCCATACAATGAAATGCAGAAAGCACCAGCAGCTATCCTTATATATTTATGATATGCAAATAGGTTCCTTTTATTTGTACTTGTATCTTTTGTCCGCGTCTGGTAGACGTAGACAAAAGGCAAGGAAGCGTAGCCTTGAATCTATATAATGTGTACAAGACACTTCGATTGAAATAAACGAAAAAAAAGTAGCCGTATTTCGTTCATATGCTTCAAATACAATAGGAAAATATATACGACTGTCACCTCGAGGACAAGCAATTGTAGAGCTCTGATAATATATAAGAGGGTTCATTTCGTACTGATGTGCTTACAAAGCTTGTTTACTTGTATCTGTTTTGTTCGTTTGTTTCTTTGTCGCTTTTTTGCGCTCGCTCCATGTTTGCCTTGAGGTAAGTAGAACATTGCTGGTTATCTCAAGTTTTTCTGCTATGAAGAAGTGATGAAGATGAGTAAAGTGGCAGGTGAGTAGAATAAAAAAAAACAAAAAAAAAACAAAAAACAAAATAAAAATCAAACATAGATATAATAGTAGAAAATGTCTACTACTACTACTACTACTACTACTACTACTACTATTACTACTACTACTGCTGCTGCTGCTGCAACTACTACTACTACTACTACTACTACTACTACTACTACTACTAATAATAATAATAATAATAATAATAGTAATAATAATAATAATAATAATAATAATAATAACAATGACGATGATGTTGATGATGATGATAGTGATGCTGCTGCTGTTGATAATGATGATGATGGTGGGGAGGATTACAATGACGACAATGGCATCGATGACAACGCTGACGATGATGGTTGATCATCAGGATAGATATGCTGGTGATGACGGTAAAGAAGATGTTAATGATGATGATGCAAGAAACAGCCTCATGTTTGAAAAACGACAGAAAAAATTCTACAGCAGAGAACAAAATAATAACAAAATATGATTCTATTTTAGCGTAAATTGGGTGAGATGGCATCCTTCACCATTACTTCGTACAGTATTTAATTTATGAGGCCAAACAGCGAAAGAGGATATTAAGGAATGATGAATACGGAAGTGAGAGAAAGATAGAGCAAGAAACAGAGAGGGAGAGAGAGAGAGAGAGAGATGAATAGGTGAAAGAATTAGAAAGAAAGAGAGAGAGAGAGAGAGAGATGGGAAGAGAAAGAAAGAGAGAAAAAAAAATGAAAGTGATAGAGAGAAAGACGGAGATAGATAAAAAAAAAAGCGGGAGAGAAGGAGAAAGAGATTGGCTGTGGAAAAAAATGTCGGAAGTTAATGGCGACAAAATAAGCGTAAATAAAATGGAAGGAGAAAAGGAATGAGGGATATTAGAAGTAAATTGAATATATTGCTGCAACGACATATAGTTTCTCCATTATTACCTCATCTTTTCCTTCCTTCTTTTGCACATACTCTTCCTTTTCTCTCTGCTTTCTTCTCTCACTTTGTCCCCATATATATATATATAT
>NC_068987.1:53869696-53870529 GCF_001194135.2 Octopus bimaculoides | reverse complement strand
TATATATATATATATATATATATGTATATATATATATATATATATATATATATATTCGTTAACTTGTTTCAGTCATTAGAATCGACACCAGTACGTTCTTGTATTTTCTAGCCCGGCACTTATTCTGTTGGCCCCTTTTACCAAACTGCTAGGTTGTAGGCATGTATGCACACCAACTGGTTTTCAAGTGGTGATCGAGGACAAACTGAAACACAAAAACACACACATCCACATATAGGTCTCACGGGCTTCGTTCTGCTTCTCTCTACCAAATTCATTCAGAAAGCGTCACGCATGTGCATGTCTTTGCATCTTTGCGTCTTTGTTTCTTTGTGCTTGTCTCTGTTTCCCTCAACACACCTTGTCAACCGGTATAGGTCTTTTTATGGCCCTTAAACTAGCAGTTCGGCAAATAGAAATCGATAGAATAAGTATCAGACTTTGGAAATGTCTGTACTGACGTCGATTTGTGCGATTAAACCTTTGCTGGCGGTGCTTCAGTATGGCTGATGTCCAATGGTTCAGACAAAAGATAACCGTTAATGATAGAAGATATATATATCCGCAGACACAGTCGCACGTATACTGACGTACTACGTAAACACACGCCTACATATATAGATATGCGCACATATACACATACATATGTCTATGTATTGAGTAGTAGCGCGTGTATGCGTGTGATTGAGAATGTGTGTGTGTGTGTGTGTGTGTATGAGCGAGGGAGTAAAATAGAGAGGTAAAGGGAGATGCAGAACACGAGGTGAAGAAAGAGAGAGAGAGAGAGACACAGAGAGAGAGTGTGTGTGTGAGAGAGAGAGAGAGAGAGAGAG
>NC_068987.1:53867642-53868319 GCF_001194135.2 Octopus bimaculoides | reverse complement strand
TATATATATATATATATATGCGTATAGGTTTCCATGTATATACACGTATGCAAATATTTTCCTCTATAGTGCGAATGTGTTTGCTTTTAGAGAATACATACGAATACGTACATGTGTGTATGTGTCTGTTTGTGTAACTATGTGTGTGTATGTGTTGCTCGTACGTGTGTATGACTGATAGACTATCTGTATGTTTGACGTATGAATACATGCATTTGATGGTATATATATGTGTGTGTGTGTGTGTGTGTGTGTGTGTATGTGTGTGTGTGTGCTTATTCTAGACGACGTAAATTGAAAATCTTTGAATTTTTCGCAAGAAAACGTGTCCTGATTTTATTTAGAAGATTATTCCCTGATAAATAATATAATTATTTATATCAAGAATTTCGCTTCAAAAATTCGCAGTTTCAGGTTCAGTTACACTGCGTTGCACCGTGGGTTAGTATTTTCTACTGTGGTCACTGACCGACTAATGCATTGTGTTCTTGTGTGTGAATTTGGTAGATGGGCACTGTGCGGGGACTAATGTATATATATATATAGGCTCTGTGTTCAGTCTCACTGCGTGGCACCTTGGGCAAGTATCTACTACTATAGCCTCGGGCAGACCAACGCCTTGTGAGTGGATTTGGTAGACGGAAACTGAAAGAAGCCCGTCGTATGTATGTATATAT
>NC_068987.1:53866551-53867131 GCF_001194135.2 Octopus bimaculoides | reverse complement strand
ACCTACTTACCTACCTACCTACCTACCTACCTACATATCTGTCTTATCTATCTATCTATCTATCTATCTATTTGTCTGTCTGTCTGTATCTTTCTATCTGTCTATCTATCTGTCTGTCTGTCTGTCTGTCTGTCTTTCCCATCGAAACAGGTTTTCAGAGACCGGATTAGTACGCTAGTAAAGATGGCTTTGACGGGAGCCATCATAAATAAAACAAACAAACGGTAGTTTGCCCTTAAGAGAGCAATGGAAGCAGGAGCGATTAGGTATAGCAAAGCACTAGCCATAGAAGGAAACAGATTAGAGGGTGGCCTAGTTAAGAAGAGGCGATTAGAAGTGGCATCGTATCCGACGTTTTGGCGGCGAGGCTGGCCCTCGACCAACACTTCAACGCCAAACACGAAGGGTGTGTTGTCAGGGCTAGGATGCGTGCTCTAAGGAACGAAGTTGTTGGAGCCGCGCAAGAGGCTCGGCTCTCAGAGGCGCAACAAGGCAACAAAGCCGCCATTCGGTCTCTGGTAGATGAACAGGGACACTAATTACTCGAGCCAAAGAAACACCCAAACAAGGGGGACGTAAT
>NC_068987.1:53861060-53865775 GCF_001194135.2 Octopus bimaculoides | reverse complement strand
AGGAAGGGCGAATGGCACCGCGAGTGTCGCGTTGCTCTCAAGCAACTGCGCCGCCCCGGGACAACTTTGAGCGACTTCAACACAACTAAAGCATTCTATAGGGGATTAGTGGAGGGGAGGTACAACGACGATCTCGGGGCGAACCTGGGCGTTGATGAGGAATACCTGACCCGCATGTTCAAGACGACTTTCTGGCCGGGACCTATGAACTTCCAGAGATCCTTGGCCTAGCAGTGCTATCGAGAAGCGCTATTCGCTCGGGATAAGCTCTACAGGCATGACTTGAGAAACACGGGGCCGACCTGCCCGAGATGTGGTCAGAACGACGAAACCGTCCTACATGCACTCGTACAGTGTCCAACCAGTTCCGACCTGTGGGCCCATGTCAACTGAATGCTATCGCGTGTGGGACGAGTCGGTTTATCAACCAAGTCTATCGTGAATATTGTCGCACCTCCTTCCTTGAAACGGGAAGAAAGAGCCATTTTCATCGTACTTGTAGCTATGGCGAAAGAATGTGTATGGAGGACGCATCTGAAAGGTCTTGAGATAAACACTTTCCTCTCTGGTCAATCTCATCAACTTCTTCAAGTATCACTTGAAGAGGAAGGTGAGAGTAGAGAGGGAAGTTTTGTCTAGTGAATGTTTAAAAAAAAGATGGGTGAACGTAGCAGGGATGGCACGTGTGAATGACGGAGTCAGCTTGAGCATAATCCTAGGAACCAAAAAAGATAGGAAAAAGAAAGTCACTAACTGTAATGTGTTTTTTTGCATGACAATATTTCCCAAGGTTACCGTGGTCTTTTCCGTAAGCTTTTCTTTCCACGGATAAACCTAATCTGTTTTCCCCTTTTGTATTGACATTTATGTGTTACACGATCCCTATTGATCGGCCATTCCTTTTCTGTTTTTATTCCACGATCCCTTTTGATCGAAATTCGACCCACGTTTTGCTCTTCTTCTCAAAAAGAAAATCTCTACTTTGTATTTTGTCCCCTCTGTGTTCAGCCCCATGTGACCAATAAAGAAACATTTATCACTCTCTCTCTCTCTCTCTCTCTCTCTCTTTCTCTCTCTCTCTCTTTCTCTCTCTTTCTCTCTCTCTCTCTCTCTTTCTCTCTCTCTATCTATCTCGCAGTTATTCTGTCTGTGTGCCTCTCTCTCACACACGCACTCTCTCTCTCCCATTGTCTGTCTCTCTTTCAGCAAATACCTGTGGCTGTTACTGTTACTTATCTACAGTTGAAGGGTGAGGTTCAAAGAAAAATAAAAGGTGTTAAGCAGTGGAGATGTTGTTGAGGTGAGTGGCAAAGCGAGAGAGAGGATTGATAGAGAGGGAGTGAGAGAGAAAGAGATAAATAGATAGATAGAGAAAGAGAGAGAGAGAGAGAGGTGACTGAAAGGGAGGTGGTGTTTGTTTTCTGTTTTTAAATGTTTATTAGTATTTTCAGACTAGACAGATGCATACATCTAAAGAAAAGTAGATACATAGATATATCGACACATTGTTAAATCAAAGACAAATAACCACAGTGAATATTGGATGTTACTTTTACTTTTCATTACTACAGGAGGATGGGTGACAAGCAACAAGATACATAGGACGAAAAGGGGAGAGAGGGGAAGAGAGAGATACACAGAGAGAGAGAGCGAGGATATTCATGATATACTAATATATATCTACTAGGTGAACAAAGACAGCAAATATCGTATCACTCGCAGCATTTAGATCCTATGATTTATCCAATACTATTTCCATATAGAGAACATGGTTGGCACATAAGTATGGAACATGTGCAACAGTGGTAAACAAGAATTTGCAATAAAGTCACAATGCAACAGTACTACTACTATTGTTTATTACAGGGTCCTGCTTATACATAATTATCCGATAGTTATTAAATGAAGTCACTATTTACAGTTGCTTACATGTTTTATATTTTCCATGAAATTTTCACGGGTTCAGCTAGTATTTATTAATGTATGAATGTACGTGTAAGTGCATGTGCGCGAATATACGTTAGTATCTTTTAGCACATAGTAAAAGTTTGGATGGAAACATTTCACTGATACTCTTTATGTTGCTATGTATATATTTATTTAATAACAAAGGTAATAAATTAATTCCAGGGTAGCCATTTCTGCGGATGGTAAAGTTGATTACGTTTTTTAGAAATCTGCTGATGACATATACACATGTTTAGGTACACATACGAATATGTGTGTGTTGTTCTTTGGAATTTATTTAATTTTTCACCTTTGTAAAATGTGTGTCTGTGTGTGTATGTATTAGATTGGCAACTAAGTTCCCGCCGTTTTTTAAATTTTAAATTTTTTAAAAGGTTTAATAAAAAAATAACTACTAATTAATCAATAATGTATTCACCCTTGTTGTTTACAACTTCTTCCCAAAGTTCAACAAGACTTTCAATACCTTGTTGGTAGAAATCACCCCATTTCAACTCGAAAAATCGATCCAACCAAGCTCTGAATTCTGCATCAGTATTGAACGAAACTCCGCGCATAGCATTTGAAAGAGATCGAAAGGGGTGGAAATCCGTTGGTGCCAAATCAGGAGAGAGTAGATCGGGTGTGGCAGCCATGCGTTTGAATGGCTTCCTTGGTGATATTGGTGATATGAGGGCGGGTGTTGTCGTGCAGCAGAAGAACTCCATGCTGCACGTTGATTTTTGTTGAAGTTGAGACAGCTTGAAACAGACAGGTGAACGGGACTTCATTTTCAAGAAACATTTCCATAACCTGATTTTAATTGGGATTACTAATAAAATATCTGAATAATTTTTGGTGTTTAACAATAAATTACGTTTTTTTTTTTGTTGGATTCCAAGCCAATTTTTTCACAAACTAATGTCTAATTTGAACATTTTCAGTTCTCAAAAAAATGATGTCTGAATTCGAGCATAATGATTAATAACTAATTTCAATAATTTCTTGTCTTTAACTGCTCGGTGGAAGCTATAGAAAATATTTCATGTTTAGGTTTTTGATTTAGTCGAGTTCCGTTAGTGTCATATCATGTGCCTTCCTTCTACGATCCTCTTTTGATTTGATCTAGATATTTTATATTTTTTGTTGCATTTCTCATCTTTCTAATGTCAAAGGATAGATATTGATGTGTATGAGTCTATTCTCAAATGTAATTCTGGTGAATTGAAGGGACAAATACAAATTTACCTTATTTTGTCTTACTCGTTTTGCCCCCGCTAAATTTGTCTTTTATGTGCTCAAAGAAGACGTTATAGTGTTTTTAATGTATTTAGAGATCATTTGCTTAGTTGATAGCTTTTGCAAGGTTTTTAGTCTTCCTAAACCAAATATCCAGTAACTTTGTGTCCCCTTTTATATGCTTGTTTACGCACGAATCATTGAGTGTTATATACTCTCTTTAACTCTTTTACTTGTTTCAGTCATTTGACTGCGGCCATGCTGGAGCACCGCCTTTAGTCGAGCAAATCGATCCAGGACTTATTCTTTGGAAGCCTAGTAATTATTCTATCGGTCTCTTTTGCCGAACCGCTAAGATACGGGGACGTAAACACACCAGCATCGGTTGTCAAGAAATACCGAAAGACAATTCGTCAAACATTCTAACGTTTGTGCCAGTCCATCATTCTATATGAAACAATCGCAGTAAGATGAAAAACAATGTTCACATTATCGGTCTTTGTCTCAGAAAACAGGGCATCAAAATACGTATCTCGAAGATTTTCATCCGATGTTCTAACGATTCTTTCCATTAACAGAGTCCGACATATCACGTGGGATATATCTAATAATGTTAGCTATCATTTCATTTTTTTGTATAACTACCACAAATAATATCACCCAACCTATCTTTTATCCATTCAAATGTTCCTCGGGTTTTCGATGATAATTTTGTCGTAGTGTCCAATCATATATTTGCTTACTCATTCCTTGCACGATAAATTCAACTGTGACACACACGTCCCTACCATATTAACTACAAAATTAAGGTGACGACCTGACAGAATCGTCAGTGGGTCGGGCAAAATACTTTGTGGCATTTCGTTCGTCTTTATGTTCTGAGTTCAAATTCCGCCGAGGTCGACTTTGCCTTTCATTCTTTCGGGGTTGATAAAATGAGTATCAGTTGAGAACTGGGGTTAATGCGATGTGATCTACTTACAACCTTCCCTGAAATATTGGCTTAGTGCAAACATTTCAAAGCGGTATTAAATACGAAGGTCCTTCAGCTAATGTAATCAAACGACTAACCAGTTATTTAATAAGCCTATGAGTAGTGGCATTAATGTAGGAGATCATATTCAAAGCAAATTTAATAAAAACATTCTCAAACGTCAAGCATGGGTTTGTTTACTTCAAGTCATGAATGTAAGTAGGTATGTATGCGTGTATGGATGGACGTATGTATGTATGTATGTATGTATGTATGTATGAATGTATCTATCTATCTATCTATCTATCTATCTATCTATCTATCTATCTATCTAACTCCTGTTCTGTCAGTCTTTTTAACTCCATATAATCTATATATTGAGCTAGATAAGTTAATGTTGCAGAAATATATATATATATATATATATATATATATATACATACATACGTACATACATACCTACATACATATATATGTGTGTTCCTGTGAATATAGCTATATATATATAAATGTGTATGTGTATGCTATACATACATACATACATACATACACACAC
>NC_068987.1:53859699-53860500 GCF_001194135.2 Octopus bimaculoides | reverse complement strand
TGTGTGTGTGTGTGTGTGTGTGTGTGTGTGTGTGTGTGTGTGTGTGTTGATATATATGTGTGCGTACGTGTGTGTGTTTGCATTTACCGCTACTTTTATATCTCTCTCCACCGCAACCACACTAATTGTGTGTGCATGTGTGAGTGTCTGCATGTGTACGTGTACAGGCACTTACGTTTATTTATATATGTGTAAATATAAAAAAAAGGTCGCCACTCAATAAGATATAGGCAAAGAAAAGAAAATTAAATACATTGGCTAAAAGGGAGAAGCGTATAAGGCGCTAGGAGAGCAATAATGTTATCGAATAAAGTAGAATAAATACAATATACATAATAAATGAATGAATGTATAAATAAAGCAATAATATACTCTAAATAAGACGAATGAATAGTAAAATTTCTTATAGCTAAGAGTAACCGAAGAGCAATATCGTAATGTTGGATATGAACGATCTGGTGTACGGAGAAAGAAAGGTTTATTCTCTGATAAATCATTGCATAAAAAAGAGCAAAGAGAATAAAAAACAGTTAGTGAAATAGCTAGAGTGAAAGAGATAGTGAGGGAGAGAACGTTGGGGAGTGAGTGAGAAAGATGAAGCGAAAGAGTGTGGAATGAGATTTAGGTCAAAAGATTAAAAGTACGGCTGATAGGTATATTTGTATGTGTGTGTATGTATGTGTGTGTGTGTCTTTATATCCATGTCTATACATACATATATACATATATACATATATATATATACACACACATATATATATATATATAAATACACACATATATATATATAAATACACATAT
>NC_068987.1:53857736-53859190 GCF_001194135.2 Octopus bimaculoides | reverse complement strand
ATATATATATATATATATATATATATATATATACACATATATATGTGTGTGTGTCTATAGGTTATATATATGTTTATATATATAATCATATTTTTCAATTATTAATTTTTTAAATACTATGTAATAAGGCTAATTCTTCTAAAAGGTTTTAGATAATGATTAAATAGATAACTAATTGGTGTGACGTAAAATATATGAGTTCCATTAATGATAACGTAGTATTCTTATCTTTATTTTTTATTCTTTAGCTATCCAGTGACGTCACTAACAGTTCTATACAAAAATAGCCATTTCTTTTCCTCTCCAGCAATACCTGTACTTGATACTTTTTAAAGTAAGGAAAAGTTTTGCACAGCAACTATTCTCACTCTCTTAACTACAAAGCATGATCCAAGAAGAAGAGCAAGTCAAGATCATTGGATGCATTTGAAGTTGCAGGTTTTATATCAGAGTGTCCTTCTCCCAGTCTTTGCACAACCAAAGACTAACTACAAGACAGCAGTGAAGTATTTAAATTCAGAGTTACTTTCTCCTACGTAGACTGCCTTCGCCATGGCTTGGGTAAACAGAGGGGCTCTATCCACCCCTCATCTATATATTAAAAAAAAAATTAAATAAGAGAAATAAATACAAATTAAAAATTGAGAAAAAAACTGAGTGGATTCTTGGCCCTAACCTGTCATGGAAAAGTGATGGTTGGGGGTTTATGTGGTTCTTGGACGCACTGAAAAGCTGTCAGTGGGTATGCTCTCCTTTGCAGCGGTCGGTAAACAAATGACATCACCAGGAAGTCAATCAACCACAACGCTGAATTTCCGCCAAACCGAAATATGTGAAACAAGTGATATATTCAAGCAGTCGCCTAGCTAGCCAAAATACCGGAGGCCACAGGCGGACAAAATCAAGTGATGTCATTAAGTTTACAACCAATCAGAATTTGAAATCATTACTGTATATATACATAGCAATTTCGGCTTAAAATAGAACAAGCTCTCAGCAGTAAATCCAGCGACGAAGAACCTCTTTCATGCTCTACGACAAAAATCGTAAAAAAGAAACTTTATTCTTTCTGTTTTTTCTTACTCTGTTAAAACTTTCATCGTATTTAATTGTTAATATAGCTAAATCTTACTGAACTTTCGATCATGTACGACTGTTATAAAATTCATCGAACATTTGAACTTGTATTACTGTTTATCTCTGTGAAACTTATTGAATATTGCAATTTGTATGGACGTTTGATCTTTTAAATGTATTTTCCTGAATTTTTCCTTGTAACTCCAATCTCTCATATATTATTTCCTGCGTGGGAATACACATCTTTTCTACACACAGATACACACACACACACACACACACACACACACACACACATATGTTTATACTTAGAGATAAGGAAAGAAGAGAAAAGCGTGTATACAATGAAAAAAGTAGAGGGATATAATTTATTGGAA
>NC_068987.1:53856074-53856741 GCF_001194135.2 Octopus bimaculoides | reverse complement strand
CAATACAGAATATTCACTCGGCTGAGAGTGGCACCCCTCAATCCTCCGTTCGTTAATATATAGTTTACAAAGTGATGCATAATCACTGATCTACTAAACAGAAACATTATTATTGCTAAATGTCCCAACGTGAGACATACAGTAACAGCACTTTAAAGTAAAGATTATTTGCCAATATGATATGGCAGTCCTGGCTGCAATGAATGCTACTGTTGTTTAGGCCCAGGAAACATCGTCTCCAACTGACTATACGACACACTTTTTGATGCTAAACTATCCTGTTCGAAAATGGAAGGACACAAATAGTGTGTTGTATAGCCAGCTGGAAAATATGTTTCCTAGGGCTAAACAGCAGTAGCATTCATCCCAACCGAGGTTGCCAAATTTTAATACATTTAGTTCTCAACAAAATCATTCCATCTTTAGACTCCATTTTGTCAACACTTCTAATACAAAATTCTTCCCTGAAGACGGAGGTAAGTGATATCCGATGATGGAATCAACTTAGAATCAGTATATTGGACCACTAAACCCCCAGAAACAACTGTTATTTTCTTATTAAACCTCTTTGATTCCTGATATGTATACATATATATACTTACTTGGAAATAGATACGTGGCGTTCAATTAAATTATAATCATAATAATGATAATATATATATATATA
>NC_068987.1:53854786-53855821 GCF_001194135.2 Octopus bimaculoides | reverse complement strand
CACGGAGAACGACCGTTCATTAGTTGTCAACTGTCTACCTTCTTCTCATTTCAACCATTCAACGACAATATGAGTCTTCGAAGACCGTTGCTCCAATAAATTCCAAAATAAGATTTTGGATTTATGGAGGGTCACAGTTGGGAACAAAAACAGGACAGTGGAGACATACAAGGAAGCCGAACGAAAACAAACATGGAGGGTCGTTAGACCAAAAAGAAAAGAAAATAGTGAACGCTGAGAGAAACATTTGTTTTTGAAAAGAGAAAAGATAGGAGTGAGAGAAAAAACACGTCCGTTCTTTTGAAAGACCGTGTAGGAAAAAAAGATGGTAACACGAGGAAAAGAAAGATTGACGATGGTCACGTGTGAGCAACGAGAGAGAGAATGAAAAAAGAGAAAGATGGGAGAGAGACAGATAGAAAACGGTGAAGGGGAGAAAAGGAAATTAGAGAAGAATGGGGGAACAGTATAGAGTATAGTCGCATCAAAAAGGCTAAGATAAACTTACTTGGAAATGGATGCGTGGTGTCCAATTAAATGATAATATAAATATATGTGCATATATTGGTACAGGACGTCACCAACTGTCTAAACAACATGCAAAATTCAGTATTTTCCTCTCGTTCTGGTCTAACGACCCTCCATATTTGTTTTTGTTCGCTTTCCTTGTATGTCTCCACTGTTCTGTTTTTGTTCTCATAAATCCAAAATTTTAGCCTTGAATTTATAGGAGCAACTCTCTTCGAAGACTCGTATTGTCGTTGAATGCCAGAAATGAGGAGTAGATAGACAGTCGACAACTGATGAAGGGTCGTTATCCGTGTTACTTGTCCTGTTTTCCATTTCTTGCTCTCGTTGCTTGTGTATTTAACACGTTTGTTTTTGTATTTCATGTTGTTTACACAGTTGCTAAACACTACTAGCATTCATCTCAACCGGTCTGCCATATTATATTGGCAAATAATCTTTACTTGAAAGTACTGTTACTGCATGTCTCTCGTTGAGAGATTTATAAATAATGTTCATATATATATA
>NC_068987.1:53851945-53854460 GCF_001194135.2 Octopus bimaculoides | reverse complement strand
ACAGACACAATCAATCACGGAAAGGAAACAATTTGAACAACTTAGTATGATGAAATTTCAGAGACTAGTTTGAATATTTTTAACGTGAAAATTTCACCGAATAATGACATTCCCTATTTACGTTGAGGCTAATGCAGACGAGAATTGTTTACGGTATAACTTTCCTGAAGACACTGGAATCTTAATTAAAGCTCACATATTGAGTTCACCCAGTACGTTACTTATTGGTCTTTAGCTTCCATTCTTTTGAACAATCAAACACAATAACAAGCCTGCACAAATACGTATACATATGTGTAGACCAGAATATACAAACACATACGCTTGCTAATGTATAAGTATGTATATATGGTCGCGCGTTCAGAAACGTACATAGCGATTCATCTTTGGATTGCCTTTAGCTGTCAGGAATCGTGAGTAACGAACCTGTAAAATTTAATAATTTATTATTATAACGAGGAGATAATATTGTACTATCTCATCATTAGTCATACTTTCAAATTGTATTTTTGTGCTTTAATCCCATGTCAGTCATGATTTGGCACGCCGATGATCAAGGCTTTTGTAGCGATTAGGTTTATCTCTGGTTTAGAAACAAAATATACCGAGATCTAAATTATCCAATGTATCATTTCTAATTTTTGTCTCCCTCAAGATATGATGGTATGATTGAAGAGAGATTTAACTACTGTTTCTACCAGGTCGAGACCCCGCCTAAAACATTCTCTGTTCATTCATGAAATGCATTGTGGATTTTGATCGAACAGTTTATTTTACATATATTTAGTTTGATTAGATATCATAGATAAGTACCAGACCGTTCTAGTAAAATTTTATATATATAGGCGCAAGCGTTGCTTTGTGGTAAGATTTGCTTCGCAACCACATGATTCCGGAGTAAGTCCCACTGCGTGACTTCTTTGATATATGACTCCTACAATAACTCGAGCCCAACCAAGCTTCGAGAGTGGATATTGTGAATTGTACCCCTTTGGATGGGTGCATGTGTGTGTGTGTGTGTGTGTGTATGTGGTTGTCTTTGTGCAATTATTTTAGCTCCCGTCACCAGCGCTCGACAGTCGGTGTTGTGTTTACATCCACGTAAAATAGCGGTTCGTCAAAAGATATCGATAGAATGAGTACCAGGTTTAAAGAAACAAAAATTACTGGGGTCGATTGTTCGTCTAAACTCTTCAAGCTGTTGCTCCAGCATGGTCGCAGTCCAATGACTGAAACACATTAGAAGACAAAAGTAAAAAAAAAACAATATCTATAAAGCGTGACAAACTATACTTTCGAAGCAATTCTACACGTATGCTGTAAATTATGTGCATTGTCATTTCTTCTCTGCGTGCCGCTATTGATAGGTTTTCTGGATGTCAACGATCATTTAGGACAATGGAGCATTTGATATCTTACTAAAGACACTGAAACAAACATAAATCTTAATCCTCCTAATTAAAATATGCAACAGGTTGCTATAATCCGTAAGAAGTAGATAATAAAATAAGCGAACAAATAAATAAAAATTAAAATCAGAAGCAGAACTGATAAAATTCGCGTTTATTTTATTCCTTTGTCCTACTTCTTTCACAATGGCTCGGGCAAAATTCTGCCTCGTAGGCCAGCTTGTCCGAGATACGAAGTATCAAGACGAAATATTTAGTGATGTTTCTGCCACTGATTGGGTTATGTGACTCAATCTCTTCGTCATCATTTTGTTACCACCCTGATAAGTATACATCGTATTGACATAATTGGTAAAAGACAGCTCCGTCATCGATGGTCCTGCTGAACATTACGCAGTGAAACCCGTCTGAAAAAATACCAATACAAAACGTATGCGAGTATCTACTATAATCATATTCTTGTGTTTCTCTCCGTTACAACATATGAATGAGAAAGGAATGGGTGATAGATGAATAAGGAAAGAACGAAGGGGTAATAGCAAACTGGTAGTGAGATGATACAAATTCTACTGTGAAAAATATCAAACAGCGTTTCAACTCTGTGTGAGTATATGTGTATGTAAAAGGGAGGTATGTGAATGTTTGTGTGTATGTGTGTGTGTGTGTGTGTGTGTGTGTGTGTGTGTTTTTGTGTGTGTGTATATGTGTGTGTGTGTATGTGTGTTTGCAATCGAAGTGGGATGGTAAACATTCAACACCGAGAAGAAAAATCAAACAGTGTTTCAAATATGTGCGGGTATATGTGTCTATGCGTGTGCGTGTACAAGGGAAGCATGTGAGTGTTTGTATGTGCGATTCAGCTTTCTTTCAGTAACAAACGAGGATCGATGTCACATCTCAAAATACAACCACTAGATAACATTAGCAAGTGTATTAATTTGATTTACCATCCATATTCTATCTGTTTCGTTAAAAATAATTATTATAATTACAATCACACATACACAAACATATACACATACAAACTTATTGGAGAAAATAATTATTGCCTGAGTGTATAAAGAATATAAAATGACTGGAGTTGAAAAGTATATTATAAATACACA
>NC_068987.1:53849534-53851422 GCF_001194135.2 Octopus bimaculoides | reverse complement strand
CAATACTTTAATAGGTTTCGGCCAATATAGGCCCAGGATATGTCTAACATAATAGCACCACTTGGTGAAGTCTTTTATTCATATATGGGACACCATGGCCCATTCTTGCAAAGAATGATCATTGTTGGAGACATATCCGGGTGTAGAAGGTTGGTCCAGGATTTTTTGAAGAAACCTGTCCAGGAAACGTTTGAATTTTATGGAACCCGTCTCCGTTTTGACTATTTTGGTATGATATAATAGAGAACTGGACCAGTTGAGGTAAATTAGTTGCGTCGTAATGTTACAATTTGTCCTGAGTTCGACTTTTGTAGTGGGAGGATAGCAAGTCTTGGGTGGATTTTAAAACTGATGCCAACATCATTTGTACAATATTGATGGAATATTTTCCACATCACACAAATTATGTAGTGTTACCGGCGACGTTGGAGAGAGAGAAGAGATTGAGCTTTTTTAGTCGACGTCAACGGTCAGTGCCGGTGATGCCGTCTATCTTTCTTGTTATTGACCTCTGGAGTGCTTCCACTTTCGTAATGAGTTGCTTCGAATGGGGAGACCACAGTGGACAACAGTATTCAAGGTGGGGTCGGGCAAAAGTAGAGTAGAGAAGGAATGTTCTCAGAATCCAGGAGCACATCTTGCAGGTCAACCCAACCTTGTTGTTTATGTGGAAACTCCAGCTTAGATTATCAACAACTACTCTAAGGTCTCTGGTTTGTTGGATGACACTCGGGAATCGCCTGAGGAAAGGGCATAAGGTAGTTTGGAATCATCTGCAATGATTTTCAATGTAGAATGTTTGATGGGGTATACTATGTCATTGATGTAGATAACGAAGAGGAGTGGGCCCAAAACAGTACCTGGTGGGACACCATTACTGACTTTGGCTGAGCCTAATCGGATTCCCTCAAACACAGCATTGATTGATCCACAAGCTGTTTGTGGATCAACCAACACTGGGAAGGTTGAAGTCACCCATCATTAATATGTTGTCAGCATGACACTGATGGATGAAACACTTAATACTGTTGAGACATTCCTTGAAGCGTAGTAAAGGAGTTAGGGGTGGCCTATAGAGCACAACTACTGTTAAATTGTTGGTTTTACTATACATAGAAGCTGCTTCACAGTAGCTATTGGTAAATACGTCCATTGTTCCAACCGAAAAAGAATCGTTTACAAAATAGCGGTCCCATCCTTTCTTCTGCCGACACAATCTACACGGATAGCTGTAAAATCCTTCACTCTTACCTCAGCTTCCAAGTGGAGGTTATTGAGATGGGTCTCTGTGAGGACGAAGAAAGGGATATGGTGTGAATGTTCATTAACCCAGTCCTCAATAAATTGGATCTTCCACTTTTGAGAATTGGTGGAAGGGCTGATGCCTTGTGCATTGAGAAAAATATTGAGGCGATAATGGTGGCATATTTTGACGGTTTTGATGATTAGCCGTCATTTTGGACGGCACGGGGCGAGCTAGTGTTTTAGTAATGTTTAAAGCAGGAAAACTGTACGTGAACTAGGAGCCGTTTCGTTATGAAATAAAAGTGGTGTATTAAGCTGACCTTTATTATTGTATTTTATGGAAATATGACTATTCGGTATTATTAGATGCTACGTTTGCGCACGATAATGTGGCCAATTGAACATCAGAGTTAATTATGTGCTTCTTATTAATTTTGCTTTCTTGAATTTCCCTTCCCTTCATCTCTTATTCCATCATGTCAGCCATTCGTCATAACAACCAACCAACCAACCAACCAACCACAAAACCAACCAACCAACCAACCAACCAACCAACCAACCAACCAACCAACCACAAAACCAACCAACCAACAAACCAACCAACCAACCACAAAACCAACCAACCAACAAACCAACCAACCAA
>NC_068987.1:53847807-53849017 GCF_001194135.2 Octopus bimaculoides | reverse complement strand
CTGCGTGGCACCTTGGGCAAGTGTCTTCTACTATAGCCTCGGACCGACCAAAGCCTTGTGAGTGGATTTGGTAGATGGAAACTGAAAGAAGCCCGTCGTATATATGTATATATATGTATGTGCATGTGTATGTTTGTGTGCCTGTGTTTCCCCCCCCCCAACCTCGCTTGACAACCAATGCTGGTGTGTTAAGGTCCCCGTAGCTCAGCGGTTCGGCAAAAGGAACCGATAGAATAACAGGCTTACAAAGAATAAGTCCTGGGGTCGATTTGCTCGACAAAAGGCGGTGCTCCAGCATGGCCACAGTCAAATGACTGAAACAAGTAAAAAGAGTATATCCCATTGTTCGCTCCTATCTATCTATCTATCTATCTATCTATCTATCTATCTATCTATCTATCTATCTATCTATTTATCTATCTATCTATCTTTTTATATACGTATATTTTACACACTGAATATCTGAATCTCATCACGTAGAGATTTCTTCAACTTTCTGACCTTTCTAAAGGTATATATATATTTAATTACCCTTCACTTGACAGTGAGTGATATGATAGCTTAAAACAAAAGAACGAATTCATTCTATTCAATACCTTGAAGAGCGAAGTTATAAGTAGTGCAGAATTAGCGTTATCTGTTGCCAAATGTATTATAATGTTAGCGGTGTCACAGTCTAGAGCTTTTCAAAAGACTTTATATATTGATTAGAATTTTAGGCTCTGAGCAAATCAAGGAACAAATAATAGTTTACAGAAATGCGGTACTTGGCTAAGTAAATGAGAACTGACATAGTATTGTATTTCTACCTTTCTGAATATAAAGCAAATCTCAAATCTAATAATACTAAGCTGTGTATACTTCTTTTGTTCAAGGAAAAATAGATACATGAGATAGACGAGTGTGTTTTAAATATTTGACATATTTAAGTGGAATCTACTATCTGTTATCTACTGCTTCTCTCGGTTGCTAGACTGCGGTCATGCTGGGGTATTGCCTTGAAGAATTTTTAGCCGAATGATTCAACCCCAGGACTTATTTTTTGGTGAAGCTTGATGCTCATTCTACCAATCTCGTTTAAGCGAACCGTCAGATTACTGGGACGTAAAACCCACATCACCGGTTGTCAAGAGGTGGTGGGGAACAAACACAGATACAAAGACTCACACAGACACACACGCATGCGCATATATATATATATATATATATA
>NC_068987.1:53845223-53847066 GCF_001194135.2 Octopus bimaculoides | reverse complement strand
ATATATATAATCAATATATGATTTAGCTTATTAACCCTTGGTGTACCAGATAAAATGTATGTCACTATTTACCAACTGGGTCCAATAGACCCAGTATTTTCCTTTTAATTAAATTTTATTCAAACTACCACTATTTCTTAGCTACATTATATATGCTATCAGGTGAATGAAGAATTACTGTTTCTCACAAATTTTAATAAAAAAAATACAGCTTACAGAATATAGTATAAATTTTAAAAATTACAAAAATACAGAATCACAGCTCTTGTCAGTGAATGCAGACAATATTGGAATGTTCTTGGCAAACATGGATATTACAATTCTAACATGTAGTACAAGTTTTCCTGTCTTTTAAGACCACACAAAGTGCATCGTCCTTTTTTCTTTGGCTGAGGAATCTCTAATGAAGTTGAAGATCGTTTTCTTTTCTTGGTTGGTTGAGAAATGTTAGCGGAACTAGAAGATTGTTTGTCACGTTTTTGTTTAGCATTAACTCCAGTAAGTTCCTTTCCTAACTGAATTAGGCACTGTCTTCTTTTATCTTTGAAACTCTGCAAGTGAAGCTGTTTAGCAGCAATGAAAGCATTCACTGCACTTATATCAATCATGTTGTAGAATATAATCATAAGCCATCTTCGAGTCATTCCTTGCAAGTGTATGCCCTTACCAACTTATCTAGGGTATCTACTCCTTTTGTTTTGTTGTAACATATTATAACTTGAGGTTTCTTTTCAGCAGTTTTTGAATCAATTGAAGGCTGATAGTGCATTGTACTCATAATGTGACAACATAATTTATCTTGGGACAATAAGATAGGATCATAGAATCCTTTTGAAATTCAAATATTGTGCTGTTGATTTCTCTTTCTTATCCATTTGTGAAAGCACTTGGAAGTTCAACTCTGTTCTTTCTAGCCAATCCTCGACTCGTAAAAAACTATCACAAGTTATATTGCGACCAGTATTTTCAAGTTCTTTTACTAGGTCTTCAACAACTCTCGAAACTTGATTTGTCTCTCTCCCTTTTACTGGGTCTTTTCCAGTGTAGATTTGTATTTTCCAGGCATAAGATGTTTCACTGTAGCATATTTATTGTCCAAATTTTAATTCCATATTTCCATAGTTTTGAAGGAATATGTACCTGGAATGGGCATCGCACTCTGAATGAAACTAAATGTTTATCAACTGTTATACATAAACTTGGAACATATCCATCTTGCAAAATTTGATTCCACATTTCAAACGCTTCTCTTAAAGGTTCCAATTTATCATCACTTCTCTTTTTTCTTCTTACACTAGCATCATCAAAAAAGCATTACTTGTAAAATCTGGCGAAATTTTCCCTGTTTCATAATTTTGTTGAATATTGGGCAGTTATCTTCTTGATTCCGTAACTGTGTGATATTTTCATGTTTAGATTTATAAACACAAGGCTTTGGTCGGCCCGAGGCTGCAGTAGAAGACACTTGCCTAATGGTTCACGCAGTGGGACTGAACCCGGAACCATGCTGTTAGTAAGCAAGCTACTTACCATACAGCCACTCCTACCTATATATGTTTGTGTGTGTGTGTGTGTGATTGTATCCGTGTTTGTCACCCCACCACCGTCTGCTTGATAACCGGTGTTTACGTTCTTGTAACCTAGCGGTTCGGCAAAAGGCACCAATAAAATAGTACCCAGCTTTAAAAGCAATGGATAGTGGCAAAACTTTCGATCAAACATTTCCTTAAGGCGGTACCCCAGCATGGCCGCAGGCTAATGATTGAAACCAGTAAAAGATAAAGATAGATATATACATACATACATATATACATACATACATACATACATACATACATACATA
>NC_068987.1:53843598-53844999 GCF_001194135.2 Octopus bimaculoides | reverse complement strand
TATCACGCTGAGTAAAATGTAAGCAACGTTTTGAACCATGAAGAATTTTACGAAAGGCCGTAATTGAGAAAGACCAGCATAAAGCCACTCGAGAACTGGCAAAAGAATTTCAAGTTAGTTAGAAAATTACCTCCAACCATTTGGATGCGATCGGAAAAAAAAAAACTCGACAAATGGGTACCACATGATTTGAATGTAAGTCAGAAAATGTGCAGATATGAAATTTGCTCGTCACTTCTTCTCCGTAACCAGAACGATCCCTTTCTCGGCCGTATTGTAAATTGTGATGTAAAGTGGATTTTGTATAATAATGAAAAACGTTCTTCACTTTTAAAAATGCTGTATTTGAGTCATCTTGTGAAACACTCGGGTATATTAAAAGTAAGCACCAAGATTGGTTTCACTGAAATGATCCAAACATTCTCTTCTTTTGGACAACATACACAAATGTCCCTGTCAATGAATGTCAAATAAAAAATAATGCCAGAAAACGCAACAATTTTTAAAAAGGCTAGAAATACATGTCAATCTCAACTGAGAGAAATTATATAAGAAATAGAAAGAAGTGCGAGTGCATCTCGTGGAACCAAGCGACAGAGTTCAGTGTGGAATTCGAGTTGATTGTTGATTCTGACGTGGATTCCAAATCACCAATTTATATGACTCTTGGTAAAATATTCCAGAACATTCGAATTGTAAATTGGCAGGAAATTTACAAAACCCTCCTTTGATGACCGTCGATGTTAGTTGATTCATGTTAGCCAATTTTGATTGGCCGGTAAACATTTATGTGAGTGTTTTGTTCTCTGAAAGGGCTGGCTATAACTCTTATCGCTATAACAACAGGCTGCGGCTCATAACTAGAAATCCAAATGAGGTGGTTCGAATCTGGCCAAAGCCTCTCTACAATAACATTATAAGGCAGCCTGTAAGCATCGAACAAGATGCTTTGCAGTATTTACTCCTAACATTTTATTCCTGAGATTTTGTAGGGTTCACTTCTTCTGTCACCCAGTCTAACAACATCTACATCCTTAGGAGTCCTTAGCGGACTTCACTGACGCACAAGCAAGAGTGCCAGATCTCCGATTTGAGGATATCTGTATTTTCCTCGATTTCGTTTGCCTCGAACTACATTATACAATATATCTGTTTCCTTTTAAACTATAAGGTGTGATTTGGCTGATATTTCAGGCAGGTCGAGCAGCATCGTAGAGATTCTGTTCATATTATTTTTAGAAAAGTTCATCAGCAATAATTTTGAGAAGAAAGTTAACTGCCTAGATTCCTGGCTTACGATGACCTTTGCAAATAATCATAGATGAAGTGAGTGTTGCTTCACTATTGTTCTCATATCCTCCTCCTCCCCCTCCCCCTCCTCTCCCCTCCTCTCCCCTCCTC
>NC_068987.1:53837616-53842903 GCF_001194135.2 Octopus bimaculoides | reverse complement strand
TATCTTCGTCGTCGTCGTCATCATCATTGTAGTTGCGGCAGTAGGTGTCCAGGCCTGAAACTGTAAATATGAGACCTATCTTTCCGAGATAAACGTTATTTTCTTTTTGGATAAATTGGATTGATTTTTTTTCTTTTGTATATTTTTATATTGGTTTATTTTGGTTAAGTGTTTCGGTTTGAACCCAGAAGTCATATAGTATCTTCTGTTTAGATCAACATAGCACAAATATAACAATAAATTGAGGAAAAAAATGAAAAAAAAAACCATATACACAATCAAATATAATAATTGATGATATCAACGAATAAACAAATATAAATTGCCGAAGATTTCTCAGTTTACAAAATGTTTGTAACAGAGAAGCATCGAAATAAATAGATTGCAATACTAGTAATGAGAATGATGATGATGTTAGTAATAATAATAGTAACAACAACAACAATAACGACAACAACAACAACAACGACAATAATAATAATAATAATAATAATAATAATAATAATAATAATAATAATAATAATAATAATAATAATAATAACAATAATAATAATCACAACAGTAATCTATCCAATCCTCCTACTTCCCGTCACCTATAAAGAAACGATATTTTGTTTCATCGTATTCGTTTGTTTTGTTCCGACAGAAATGTTACCAGCGTAAAAATTCGTTACAGATAGTGGAATTTATGGTTTGGGAAATGAAATTTGTGACAGGAAATCAAATAAAATTAAAACAATAAAACATCAACAATAAAAGAAGCAAGGAAATGTTCTTCCACTTCTAGTCCATTCATAGAAATAATATATTTTTGTTTCTATAATGAAATATATTTTTATATTGTTTTGTTTATTTGCTTTAAAGAAAAAAAGAACTCGTCCTATATTTTCCCAGGGAATGATACTTGTAGCTAGTAGAGTTTACAGCCTTTACTAATGTTATTAATGACGTAAGTGAAATCGAAATTTGACTTTAAAATATAACGTCATCACAGCGGCATGTTGGTAGAATCATTAGCGGCGCGGGCAAAATGTTTCGCGGCATTTCTTCCATCTTTACATTCTGAGTCCAAATTCAGCCGTTGTTGACTTCACTTTTCATCCTGTCGGGACCAATAAAATAAGTACCAGTTAAGTTGTGGTAATGATGTTACCGATTTACCCTTCCCGCAAAATTGCTGGCCTTGTGTCAAAATTTGAAAATGGTATGTAAGACCTTACAAAATTGATGATGTACCACACAAATAACCGAAAGGCCGTGCATAGTTCTTACGTCCGTACTCGGCCATTTGTATCAATTTCAGTATTTCTTTCATCTATGCTTTATCAGTTACTTTCTTCAGTAACTGAACTGTGGGACATGCGGGTGCACCACTTTGAAAAGTTTAGTCGAACAAATCAACTCCTGTACTTACTTTTCAAGTCTGGTATCGTATCGTATATTTTCGCCGAACTGCAAGGTAGCGAGGCTGTCAAGTGGTGGCGAACATACCAACATTGGCTGTCAAGTGGTGGTGAAGTAAATCCAAACGCACGCGCACGCACACACACACACACACACACACACACACACACACACACACACACACAGAGTCACACAAACGCACATACGCACGCACGCGTGGCTATACTCTTGTCATGTACGGAGTTTCCGTTAACCAAATTCACTCACAAGCCATTGATCGGATTGGGCCTACTGTGGACAATTATCCAAGGAGCCACGCTGAGGAACGGAATCCACAACCACGTGGTTGAAATGCAAGCTTCTTAACAACACACTGACTCTCACGTTTATTTGTGTAACGTAATAAAAAGAAATCAGGTATTCTGTAGATGAAAGACTTAAAATTTATCGCACGGTTTCCACACTCGCAAAATATAAAATACAGGAGAAAATAATCATTTCATCGGTTATATTTGCAAAACAAATCTTCTCAAAATGGCAGCTGGACAACAAAAAATATATAAGCAGCAACATCCATGATACCCAAAATGAGATGCTGTAACATTTACTGCATTTATTAGTACAGGTCCATTAAATTCATAGAGAAGTGGGTGTCATCAAACTTTATCAACTCTGAATGGATGATGAAAGATAAAAACAAAGCAATTGCATATGGTAATCATTGTGAAAAACAGGGTATATGAGACTAACCTTTTATTGGGCCCTCAACTTGATGGAATCGCAGGTGAGTCATAGCGACATACGGCGTGTCGTGCACTTTTAAACTTGACGTTACTCATCCCTCTCCGAAGCCGAATTGTTCCAGAAGAGATAAAGACAAACATAAAAGAAGAGAAAAACAGAGGGAAAATCGATCCTAGCATAAAGCTGTTGACTCCAAAAGGAGGAAAGGCAAAATTTGAAATCGGCAGGATTTGAACTCAAGGCATAGCGAGCCGGAACAATTACCGTAAAACAATCTATCCAGCGCTTTAACGAATCGATAATATCTTCTCTCAAGACAAATGATATACAGGCCATCAATTGATCGGCTGGTAGGGTATCGCAAAATCAATTGAACTAGATGTATAAACAGAAATAGTATTGAAATCTTTTCCAAAGATAAGACACGTTGTCTTTAGAAAAACACAAGTTTAACATCCATTAAAAACGAGTCTAATTTCTTAAAATTCTAGAATTAAAGTCACTATCATCATGTAAGTTTTTCAGAACTCGGGTACACCAAATATTAAAAATAGCTTTATGGTCCATATTTTGGCAACATCGTTGTTTCTTGTAGACGACATACTTTTTTAGATGAATAATTTTGGTTTGGAATAATTTTGATTTGGAATTAAGCCAAGCCGAACTAGATTTGTGAATATTTTATAGGAAACAATAATACTTTGATTCATCACACAATGTAAAAACAGTTTCCATACTTGTAATTCATTAAAATACAAGTATAAACATTATGAGAACTGTACAAAAACATATGAACTACTTATATTAAATAAACATCATTGCAGTGCAACCTATTTAGATCCATGAACATCGCAAAAGTATAGCCCTCGTATTCGCTTCAAATGTTGTGTCTTATTATCATCGAGATTTTCTCCCTGCGAAAACTTATCTTTAACATAGATAGGAACTCATCCCAAAACGCTGGCCATTCCCTTCAGAATCGATAAAACCTTCATTTCCGCCTTTATGACAGACTCACTATGAAGCTCGGTTGAGACGAACAATAGAATACTGAACTCAAGTTCAGTGCTGCTGCTATGTATATAGTCATCCAGAGAATCGCCACTTGCCTGAATGGCATAACATACAAACACGCTCCATCTTCTGACTCACAGACATGCTATCTTCTCTTTTTACGTTCTCTACTACTATAATGAATTCTTTTTCTCGTGTTTACGCCAGCGAGACCTTCTAAAGTCACTCATTTCTCCTCTGCTCATCATCCTTGTTGCCCCCGACCAGATCCTGCACATACTACAATGTTCAGTCCCACATCCACAAAACTTCATCCCTTCGGATTTTTATACCTGCCCATGTCTTCATATCTTTTCTGCAGGTTTCGTTCTGGATAGCTCCAGGAGCATTAATTTTTAAGATTCCACTCGTCTCGGAGCGCCTTCATATGTCAAGGACAATTCTCCATCTTCGAAATTCTTCAGGTATAAAAATATATAAATAAATTAGAATAAAATAAAAACTATTAAAAGATAGTTTTATTATTAATGTTAACTTGGCCATGAAAAATCAGCTGTACTCTTGGTGGTAACTGGATCATTTAAAGTTAGTTCTGCAGTAATAAGGTTAGATGGGCCATTAACAATTATCTGAACTGTGAAAGTTAGTTACGATATTAACATTTACCTATACTGTCAGCGGGTCCATCAACATTTACAAGTAACATTAATATTAACTGGACCATCAAAAGTTTTGTGCTGTATTAATGTTAGCCCAGGCCATTAAAAGTTAGCTGGACTATTAAAAATTAGCTGGACTATTAAAAGTTAACTGGACTATTAAAAGTTAGCTGGACTATTAAAAGTTAGATGGACTATTAAAAGTTAGCTGTATTTTTAATACTGGACCGTTAAAAGTTTGATGTTCTATTAATGGTAATGGGATCATTCAAAAGTAAACTGATCTCTTAATGTTAGCTGGGCTACTAAAGTTTGGTTGCACTCATAACCATCGCTGCATCATTGAATGTTAGATGTACTGTTAATCTTACTTGAATCATTAAAAGTTTACTGCATTATATAAAAATAATTTTCATTTCTTCGAAACGTAAGCTGATATGAAATATAGAAAATGGATAGACACACGTCTGTCTATAATCTTTTTCCTGTGAGCCGAGGCACGCTAGTCGTAGCTTGCGTATACATTGATCGATATCGATCACAGTTGTAAAAATCTGGAGACGTGAATATCAGTTCATTAACTTGCAGTATTGAGTAATAATTACCATGTAAGCCTGGAGAGCAAAACAGAGGTCATTCATACATACACGTAAGTATCTATCTATCTATCTATCTATCTATCTATCTATCTATCTATCTATCTATCTATCTATCTAACTCTTTGTGTGTGTTGTGTACGCATATATATGTGTGCGTACATATATGTGTACATATACATACATATATATATATATATATATATATATATATATATATATAATAGATTCAGATGAATATGGTACTTAAGTTGAGGTACCAGAATTTAGAACGGTATTATCAATACAATTTCGAAGTAAGGTGATTAAAATCAAAATAAGTAACAAGGATATAAAGAGGTAATGCAGTACGATCGTTTCATGCAACTTCATTTAATTGAACAATGCAATCATTGCATCAATTTAAAATGCAGAGCAATCCTCGGCTACACAAAGACATAAAATTCAATTAAATTAGAACAGATGGACACATTAGTGTAGGTATAATTATACTAATGTGTGCATCTGTTCTAATTTAATTAAATTCTGTGAGTCCAAGAGCATCTAAGAAGACCCCCACCAGTGCCATTTCGACAGATGTCAGAAGTTGCCAGTATACCTCCTTTTGATAGATAAACTGGATAGATGGATAGATATAGATAGATATTGATAAATATAGATAGAGATATAGATAGTAACAGAGTGTTTCTATGAGGAAAGAGATTAAAAATTTCAAGCTAGAACTATATAGAAGGCTGTGACGTTCATGCATTTACTCTAAAGAAATAACGCGACTGACATGAAACTGAAGCGGTTAAAATGTAAATATTCATCAACGGCCTATTGTATACATACATGTGTGCGTGTATGTGTGTGTGTGTGTGTGTGTGT
>NC_068987.1:53836217-53836858 GCF_001194135.2 Octopus bimaculoides | reverse complement strand
TATATATATTACCTATTTTTAATAAAGAAAGTAAAATGAAGACTTTATAATGTATCCGAGGTCAAATTATTCATACATCCCAAGTATGGAAAGAAATCGCGCAGCCGCTTTCAGGTCAAAGGCGAATACGCACACATACAAGTCTATTTTATATATTAAATAACATCCCACTAAGCAATATTTTGCATCTAATGGAACGCCTACTATGTATATAGGCACAGAGGTTTCTCTTTTCTTTAAAAAGCTTGAACTTCCCTGTTTGATCAGTTCACTGAGTGGCTCTTCGACAACGTGTAGTGTCAAACAATCAACAGCAGACAATTTGATGTTAGGTATTAAAATTGTGAACACTCTAAAATCGAATTCTTTGTTTCAACGAATCTTTTAACTACTATTTTAAAAATTTATTTTAGTCATTAGGTTGCCGTCCATGCTAGGGCAGCACCTTGAATAATTTTAGTCGAACGAATCGACCCAGTACTTATGTTGCTTAAACTATGTACTTAATCTATCCGTCTCTTTTGCTGAACCCCTAAGTTACGGGGTAATCACACACTGGTTGTCAGGTGGTGGTCGGACGCACACACATACACACACACACACACACACACGCGTATATATATATATATATATATATGCAT
>NC_068987.1:53829591-53835936 GCF_001194135.2 Octopus bimaculoides | reverse complement strand
TATATATATGCAGACATGACCAACTTGTTTCAGTCTCCGTCTGTCAAATCCACTCACAATGATTTGTCGATTCGAGGCTATAGAAGAAGACACTAGCGCAAATTACAAAAGATTTGGACTGAATCCGAAAGCACGTGGTTGAGAAGCAAACTTCTTGCCATATAACTACGCCTCTGCCTTTATAAAGATGATGAATATGATAGGATTTTGTGCCATACGAAGTACGAAGGTTATCAAAAGGCACCTTTGTTGTCCGTTTTGTCGAACTGTATGATACAATTTTTTTCAAAACATTACGCTATCCACTTCTCTGATCGCTTCGAAATTTGATATTCTTTCTTTAGCGACATATTTGCGAAACTAAATGATCTCAGCCCATTATTGCAAAGAGAGCAAAGAATGCTTGTTGACTGTAAATCGTCCATCACCGCCTTTATTTCTAAATTAGCGCTATATAAGATGAATATTTCTAGACGTCAACTTCACCAATTTCAACGACGGAATAGCTTGAAAAATGAATTGGTTGATGATGATATTATTGTATATTGCAATTATTTGAAATCATCGCATGATGGCATGGTATAGCGATTGCATGTTCCAGTTTGGTACAGCAATCTCTTGAAGTTCAAGTAATGGATTGTGAAGATGATGTGCTGAAAGAATTGATGGATTTACAAAATGACAATGATGCTACAATGCGGTATCAGCTTCACAGTAAACATGGCCTATGGTATCATCGAAATATAGTGACAGCTTATTCCAGTCTATGGAAGCACTTAAAGTTGGTTTTGCTTGCCTTCGTAACGTTCTGCTTGTAGATGCTGGCCTCAGCCACGTTAATGCATTGCTGTCTAAAAGTAGAAATAGGATGGATATAATCAAGCGCAGCGATTTGTGGTTAAACACGACTAATTTTAAACCTAATGTGTTTGGAAATGTTGCGTCGCACCAAGCACAAGGGTTGAATTGATGGTACATAAAAGTGATATGTGTGTGCCAAAATGTTTAATGTTACTACTTTTTACATTACCTTCAGTAAAGACACTGTAATGGAAAAATGTTCATTATAGTTATATTCATTATACTAATGAATAAATGAACGTCTTCAATAAATTTTACGGATTATCTAAAAATGCTTATCGTATTTTATTTGCCAACAATAACAAAATATTACCAATGTAGTTATTTTTATTGTGTTGGATCGTTGTTCATCATTATATTTTCAAGTAATCACGAAACAGATAAAGCTCGGTTACGTTACAGAAATTTACTGTGTTAAGAAACGAACAACAATATCAAAGATGATATATCATTTATTCCATTCTCTCTTTGTTTGTTTTGCCAGTGATTTGATATATTATTGTGTGTTAAAACATATACTTGAATTGAGACAAAAAGCACGGTTCGTGCCATTTATCAAATATAAGATTACATGTATACAATTGAGAGCATTTTGTTTATTATTTTTTATTGTTAAATATATAAAATAGAAAAGAGAATAGAATGAAATAGCTTTAAAACTAGAGAAACAAAGATTGGGATAACAAAGGAGTAGAATAACAGATTTGGTTATTATAATTTGTATATATATATATGTGTGTGTGTGTGTGGGGGGGGGTGTATGTACGTTTATCTAATTCTTTTACTAAATTCCTGATGTGTTGAAAGAGAAAATGGACTAAACAGAGCAGGAGAAAATACGTGGGATGGAGAGTCAGCGAAGAGGTTGCAGGATGTGTGACAAAAGATTTAAGACAAAGGACACAACAATACATTAATGAGAACTATAATAAAGCTGAAGTGAAGAACGAATATATAGTGTGTGTATGTATTTATTGAAATAAAAAATGACCGTCCCGGAATATAACAACAACAATACACACACACGCACACACACACACACACACACACACACACACACACACACACACACACACACACACACACACACACACATACACACACACACACACACACACACACATACATATATATATACTAGCACTATACCCCGGCTTCGCACGGGATGAAGTTAAGATTACCTGAGTAATACCATCAATTGAGGAAAATTTGGTGCCCGGACGTAAGTTTTGTAAGAGGTATAGAGAGGGCTATCTTCTCCCGCAGAGATGTAAGAGTCAAATCTATCCTTTCGAAAACATGAACAGTTTCGTAACATTGTTTACAAAATAATAGCGGATCGTTTGCGAAGGAGCGTGTCTACTCGCTATGAGTAGAGCAACGGACTCAGCAAATTTGGAAATTAGTTGTGGAGAAACGGAGAATATCATTTATATTGTGTACGAAATTTAAAAAATCTGTTGTCTTTCTCTCTTTCTGTCTGTCTGTCTGTCTCTCTTTACACCGTCGCTAGAAGGGGACTTAACTCATGCTCCGACTTGAAAATTGTTAGAAGTTATGGTTTAAAATTATCTTTAATGCAAAAATTCACCTGTTAGGAAAATGGCCGATTCCGGGCATTTTTGACCATGAAGAATCCATTGGTGCGGCTCCCAAATTGCTATCTTGTAAGGTGTGGATTTCTATAGATGCAACACACACACACACACACACACACACACACACACACACACACACACACACACACACACACACACACACACACTCACAAACTCAGCTTTACAATATGTACTGATATATATTTATATATATATATATATTAAAACTGGGGACGCCCGGGTTATGGGATTATCTTAAATTTCCCGTCCATAACGGATTTAGCTTTATGGCATATCGTCAGAACCCAAAAACCTGTTGCTCCATGACCTCCTACTCAAAGGAAACAATTGTAGATTATCTCCCTTCCAGCTGTTGTTGTTATTATGGTCGTCTTCATTGGTGGGAGAGTTGCCATTGCTACTAGGGGTGTAAATAGCTGTGGTCCCGCTGGTGCTTCTGCTAGGGCCACTGTCGATGCTGCTGCTCTTATTGCCGTTATAGCTGGCGGTGGCACTGGACCCGTTGTTGCTGTTATAGGGGGTGTCAGGTCTGGTAATGTGGACGTTAGAGAAGTTGTTGGTAATGCTGGTATTGATAGCGAAGCTGCTGTTGCTGTTAGTGTTGTCACCGTCGGGGGAACCGCCGATGCTGTCGCCTGCACGACTCAACACTTTGATAAATGCCGACCAAGTAATACCAGCGTGGTGGACACTGGGTAGGACAGCGCTGTGCTTGAAAAACATAGAAAAAGGCAATGTGGTAGACAATTACAGGTCGATATCCTGTTTTTCACTTATGTATAAGTATTTTACTGGAATACTCGTAGAGTCAATGTACGAACATCTGGAAAAAAGGAGTCATGCCGCATTAGCATAAGGGTTGCAAGCGTAAGTGCAGAGGTACCAAGGATCAACTCTTGATAGATAAACTGTACTTAGAGACTGCAAGAGGAAGAAAACTAACGTAGCCATGTCGTAGATCGACTATTGTAAAGCGTACACTCTTGGATAATGGAATGTATGAACCTATGTGGTATTGCATCGAATGTTGAGCGATTGCTTGGAAAAATTATGGCGAATTGGAGGACGGACCTGGCAGCATACAGAAGAAATGTAGGGACAGTATAAATTACGAGGTGCATCTTCTAAGAGGACTGCTTGGCCCCACTACTGTGCTTGATACCGCTAAGACTGATATTGAGGATCGCAAAAGCTGGGTATGTATTCAAAAGCCGCCAACAAAAAGTCAACCATTTGTTATTCATGAATGATCTCAAACTTTATGATAAAGATGAAGCCCAAGTCAGTTCCCTCGTTGATATGGTGCATATTTTCAATGCTGATATCAAAATGGAGTTCGAACTGAGAAAGTGTGGTGTGTTAGTCTTGAAGAGAGGCAAAATCAAATGTATGGACGGTTATCGATACCGTTGAGAGAGTCTATGAAGCAGCTAGAAGAGACGGGCTATAAGTACTTGGGCACTTTGGAAATGGAGAAATTGGTGGAGAAAGAAATGGCCGAAAAAATTAAGGTGGAGTACTTGCGCAAACTGTGACTGATCCTTAAGTGGAAATTAAACAAAGGGAATAAGATTGAAGCTATCGTCACCCGGGTGGTTTCAGTCCTTAGATATGGAGCAGAGGAAATCGCATGGACAGTAGACTAACTAAACAACTTAGACAGAAAGGCAAGGAAGTCGCTAACTAGATATGGGACACTCCACCCAAAAAGTGACACAGACAGACTATATGTGCCAAGAAAAAGAGTGGGAAGAGGACTGATTGGATGCGAACACAGCATCAGAGCAAAAATCTCGAGAACTACATGGATCACATAGGGGTTGCAATAAGGGTGAAGCACTTGCAGAAAACAGCACTGCTTGGGACTGTTTGAATACTCCGGAAGGTGCTTGAAAAATAAGAGGTGTTACCTTAGTTCACTGGTAGTGAACAGCTGACACCGTAGTACATCTCCAGCGTTAGAAGCTGTGCAAAGGCAATAATAATGATGATAATAATGATAATAATAGTACTAACAACAACAACAACAGCAACAACAACAACAACAATAATAGTAATAATAATAATAATAATAATAATAATAATGCTTTCAGTAAGAAAGGGATAGATTCCTTAATACAGACGGTAAAACTTTTCAGCAAAGATATAGGCATGGATTTTGGCATAGATACGTGTGTAATATTAATCACGTGAAGGGAACAGGTAGTCAGCAGCGAAGGCACCCAATTACCAGATGATCAGACATTAAAATCATTGAAAGGGGGAGAAAGTTATATCTATCTAGGAGTATTAGAATCTGACAAAGTACTAACTATAGAAATGAAAACGAAAATTGAGAAGTACATTAAAAGGGTAAGGAAGCTAATGAAGTCAAAGCTAAATGGTCCGAATCTAGTGAAGGCTGTAAATACTTGGGCAGTATCATTACTTAGATATTCAGCAGCATTTTTAGAGTAGTGGATAAAAGCATAATTAGCAAAGCTAGACAGAACTAGGAACGAATGGAGGACTTCACCCAAGGGCAAGTGTAGCAAGATTATGCATACCTATAGAGGAAGGTGGAAGATGTTTAAGTGGAAGACTGCGTGGAGTTGGCTAGAGTAGATATAAACTCCTATGTAGGTAATAGTGAAGAGTGTTTATTAAAAGTTGCTATAGTCACAGCAAGACGTAGGGAAACCAAATACCCATACGAAGTTTAAAATCAGAAAAAGAACAGACGTTATCTGACTAGCAGGAGAAAGCGTTGAATGGTAGATTCCCAAAGATAGTTTCAGTAAATAGTTGTGAAACATTGTTATGTCTGAAAGGAAAGTTGAAGAGGGAGACAATGTAAGTTCGTTAGTAGTTGCACAAAATCAAGCATTAAGGACTAATTGGATAAAATCCAAAATAGACCAAGTAGATTCTCAATCTAGATTATGCAAGCCAAAAGAGGACACATTACTCATATAGTAAGTGAATGTTGCATGCTGGCACAGAAAGTATACAAGAAAAGAGATGACAATCTAGGGAGAAAAATCTACTGGGAGCTTTGCAGAAAGCTAGGATTTGAGCATACTGATAAATGGTATGTACATAAACCTAGTAAAGTACTAGAAAATAAGAAGTACAAAATATTGCGGGACTTTAACATTCAGACTGACAGAGTAATAAATGTTAGATAGCCTGATTTTGTAGAAGTAGATAAAGAGTATAGAAAGTGCCAGATAACTGACTTTACAGTCCCAAATAATGAAAACAACTAATATGAGAAGTATATAAAAAAAGCAAAATACCATTACACAGCTACTGAATTACAGAGACTATGGAAACAGCGTGTAAAATGTATCCCAGTAGATATAGGTGAATTGGGATCTATCCCTAAAGATCTGAACAGATGTATAGTGGAAATAGGCATAAACCCAGTTTAGTAGACCTGCAGAAAAAAGTGTTATTAGGGATAGCTAGGATACTTAGGCGGGTTCTTCATATCTAAAGAAACTTGTTGTAGCTCGATGTTAGGATTCTTTTCTTTTCCAACAGTCTAATCAGTTGAGTGTATATGAATAATAATAATAATAATAATAATAATAATAATAATAATAATAATAATAATAATAATGAGAAGAAACAATAAATCATATTATCTCTGGCTGCCCAGTCCTGGCTAAGAAGGAATATATTCACAGATACGACAGAGCTGGGACCTATATACACTGGAAGCTATGCCAACACTATGGAATAACAACAGAAAAAAGATGGTATAAACACACGCCAGAAAAGGTCACAGAAAACGAGAAAGCAACCATACTCTGGGATATGCCAATACACACAGATAGAGAAATTAAGGCAAATAGACCAGATATAGTTGTCAAAGATCATG
>NC_068987.1:53824075-53829473 GCF_001194135.2 Octopus bimaculoides | reverse complement strand
CTGGAAATAGAGATAACTCGAATGTGGAATCTAAAAACAGAAACAATTCCTATCATAGTAGGTGCCTTAGGTATAATAAAAGAATATTCAGACAAATACATAACAAAAACACCAGGACTTACAAATATATATAACATACAGAAAATTGCACTACTGGGTACTGCACACATTCTACGCAAAACACTTTCAATACAGTAAACATAAGAGCACCAGAGCAAACCACAGCACATACCCAAGGCGCACAGAGCTGCGCTCGGTAGTAAAGTGAAAGCACGTTATAAAAATAAAACTACTGAACAATAATAATAATAATAATAATAATAGTACTGTCTTCTAATTTCGATTGAGTGATATATTTTATTGGATAAGAAGTATATATGACTTCAAGCAGGAGTTGTGAATTGCATCATTAAAACGTTTTCTTGTTTTTTCAAGAAATATAAACAATTTAGATGAAGTGAATCAAAAATATCTAGGTGTTCAACCCTCTGAAGTGTAATAACTTTATATAAAGTGTTCATCAGTTCTGAAATTACAACAAAACATACTCAATTGCATATGTCTATTAGTTAAAGCACATACCTCTATCCAGTAACATTTCCATGCATTAGATATCAGAAGAAAAATCAATGCGAGAGTAAAAGTAGCATTGGTGAGTTGGCTGAATCGTTAGCACACATGCACACTAACAGAAATTCATACACACATACATTCAGATATAAATACATCAATTGTGGTATACTGGCATACACGTATTAATATGGTATCAAAACATAAGTAGTATTACATCAGTATTAAAAAATTTTGTAAGCGCAAGTGTTTACGTAGAAAGAAAAAAAAAACAGATTTAATTGAAAGGAACTTGAAATTTTATCTTGAATGTTTGACTGTTACACTTGTCAAAACAATCTTCTACTCCAGATTTGTTAAACCCTGACTTTTTAGACATCGAAGTGAATTGTAAGATATCTTTATATTTTAACAAATTAGTGAAGATGTAAACTAAAATGACTTCATTCTAAGCTCAAATCTAAAACAACAAGATTCTCTCAAGATTTTATTAAGCTCTAACCTGTTAAATTTAGACGAAGTAACATAAGATGTTTATATTTGAAAAAAAAAAAAATTAATGAGGGCGTAAAGTCAATGGAGGGGGGCAATAAGAAAAGAATATTAATGGTTTCTCTTCTTCGGAACATATTTTCTATTTGTGACTATATCTGCATTGTATCTCAGCAATATAATGTTATTTACTTTACTCTGTACTAGACATTTTAAGTCTAATAACAAAATTGTTTGAGTCAATAATCTTCAGGCGTGTGACCAATACACAAATGATTTATCTAGATACGTCTATCGAATACAAATTGGGTGGGAGAGGAGAAAATAAATTTAACAATAGTTACTTAAATATTCCATCGATCTGAGTGCTTACTTAGAAAGTTAAATGCTACAATGATATGCAAAAACAAGATCGACAATGAAAACAGAAGTATTGATACGTCAACGAAATGAACAAAGCAATTACTGTTACCGAGATAAATAATTTCGATAAAGTGACTGTCTAGTAAAGTCGTTTAGTACTAGTTAGGTACTTACTTTGTACATCACAGAATTATAGTCAAGTCCTCAGAGCTAAGAATTGTTTGGGTACACCCGTCTACATTATATATTTGTGAAACTTGTCATTATACGCTTAAAGGAATCTGAAATAATTTACAAAACTTCTAATATCGATCCATCTTTACTGTTCAGTGTGCAAAAGAGAAGAAAATCAAGATTTTATTGAAGAAAATGTTCATGGAATATTCTAGTGGTGTTTAAGAAAAAACAAATTTTATTTTCTGTAACAAAAGCAGTATCTGATGGCAGTCTATAAATTCTTTTGTAAAAGTATTTTCTTTTTGCATTCTTTCTACTGCTTTGAGATTCCATTTAATTGACAGTAAATCTACATATATATTTTTTTCTACTCTACGATATTTAGAATCTTACATGCCAACCATTTTAAGTCCTGTTATTTCCAAATACTATGTTGATCTCCAAGAAGACTGCAACCAAGGATGACATCCAATTCCCGACATATATATTTAATATCTCTAAAGAAGTAAACTTACAAAAAATAAAAAATGAATTATAAAAATAAGAACTTTGTAGGGAAAATTAGATTCCATGCTGGCTTGCAAAATTGAGAAATATCTAATCAACTTGCCATGATAAGTTGACAGAATTTCTTCTGGAAATGAAGTTTACTTCTGCCCTGCTGCCAACAAGTTTGAAAATACATAATGTATTCACAAAATAGTTAAACAGTCTGTCTCTTCTTTGCTCTCCATCAATGGATTTGCATACAGCAATGGCCTTATTTCACTTCACAGCAATTGCTATTATCTTCATATCACAAGTAGCAGTACATTATCGTACTTTGAAAGGTCGATCACTCATATAATTCAAAATTTCTTTTCTAGATTCTTTCATGTGAAAGATATTAAAATCACATACCGAGCATGACTATATAGAAATCTTGTCAGAAAAACAGCTTTCTCTCATAATCGGTTAGAAGTAGACATCTAATCTGCTCAAATAGTCATCCAAGCTGAAGTTGTTGTATCACAGACGGTTGCTACTGAAATGGTGAAATAAAAAAAAATAAATAAAAGTTGAAAAATGTACACAACGTAAGTAGTAAACAAGTGGTATAACTTTCAAAATGATGTAAGCCATGTCATTAATGAAAGAAAAGTAACACAAGCACAAAGTTTAGTGTTGTTCAAACACAATTTAAAAAAAATATGTATAATAGATAAACAATTAGAGAGAAGATATTGGACTGATAGTTCGTGGGCATATGGGATCGTAGAATGTTCAAAGAAGGGTTCTTTAATCTACATTTCCTAGGTTTAATTGGATGTGGTGAAGAGACAGTGAAGAGTTTTGTCTCTTAATGTTAAACAAACCAAATTAATGCATCTATCGTATATTTGTGAATTATCTATATATTAATGCGATGGTACGGTCATTCTTCTCTACCTTTTTGTGTAAAGGTAAGGGAAGAAACTGAAAGGGGAGAGAAAAACAGAAAGCTAGAGAAAAATTTATTAAAAGGGATGATGACGATATATGGCGGTGGTAGTAGTTATGATGATGATGATGATGATGAGGATAATAGTTTGCTGCTTGTGACGGTTGTCACGTGCTTGTTGTTTGTAGCCATGATGACGATGAATGCACTGAGATAGATGCGTTAAATAATTTGTTTTTTTTAACATTTATTTCACAGAAAAACTGTTCATTTTCAATTTCTTACTACTTACAAAAGCCACCACCACCTCTCCTGCCATAAATTAAAATTCTACTGACATAAAACCATTAAAGACTACTACAGTTCCCAGTGTATGTCTGTATACACGTATGTATGTCTTTCTTTGAGTATTATTTAAGTTATCCTTACGAGAGCCATTATAATCATGTTGCAAGAGCTTTAAGTTCCGCATTAATTGAGTATGTTCTCTTTTTCCTAGACCTTTGGTGGTACATTCACATTCGCCGAGCATCCGACTTCTTCTTCAACAGTGTATGACTTTTGATCCCTGTCCCACAGACCAATATCAGGTTTGTTATGTTTGCACCGAATTGATTTTATTTGTACGTTCCGCCGGTATTTCTTGATTTTAAACGTGTGAGTAGATGCTGGTTGTGACATGCATTTGATGTATACGTCAGGGTTATCCTTTCTGCAGATGGTGTGTAAATAGTCTTTTCATCTATATCATGCCTGGGGGAAGGTAGTAACTCGTAGACATTTTAGAGCAGCTGCTGATGGTATGGGTGACATCGTCCACAATGGTATAGCAGAGCCGACATAATCTATTACAATGTGGACGTTTGGTGATATCTTTGTCTCTCTTATTGATCAGATATTTAGTTGCTCTCGCCTTTTCTTGGATAGCGAAGGCATACCCTTCTTAAAAGAATATGAGGTATCTATCACAGGTCATGATGAAATTACTCTTCGTGTCAACGATGTTGTCCTCATGTAGCTTACGGGATATGTACCCATTCATTGCTTCTTTTGTTGTTATGATGCCTGCTCCTCCAATCTTCAGATTATGTAGGCCAGGCCAGCCTTCTTTGGTTGCATGAGACAGCTGTATGCTTGGAGTACCTGCGCAGTAGTTCTTCTCCAACTCTGAAGATATCGTTACTCTGAGTTTAGAGTATGAACAGAGTGTACACATTTCTTCCTTTGCTGTTGTTGTCTGAGCGTTACAATGTGGCATTCAAAGGCAGTTTGAACTGATCTTACGTCTTTATCACAATCACTTCGCTTCTCATAATCCTATCAGTGTCGCGCTTTATATATGTTTACATGCATGCATGCACGTATGCATGTATGCATGTATGTATGTATGTATGTATGTATGTATGTATGTATATATGTATGTATGTATGTATGTATGTATGAATGTATGTATGTATATGTATGTATGTGCACGCGTATGATTATTGTCTGTATCGTTGCCACGTTGTTTCGTCTAATTTTTCTCTTAACCTTCATCGTTACCACTCAACCCGTCACAACACCCTATCCTGTCTCTCCGCCTCTCTCTTTCTATCTCGATTTCTTTCTATGCCGCCCATGCCCCGTCGCCTCCACTATCTCAATAATAGATGGAAACTGAAGTTCTAAGTCTTTCACAACCAAAACAAATGGAAATTTCACAGGTTTTACTCGTGAAAGAATTAAATTTTTAAACAATTTAATGAGAGTAGGATTCATATTTTCTCAAACCGAAATTTTAACACAAAAGTATTTCCAATAACAAATGTCTATAATTTTAGTTTGGAACTGTATAGTCTCATATATTATTAAGGATTTAATGTAATTATCTTATATAGCAACATAACATATAAATATTTAATCACTAAATAAGAGATTTTATGGAAATATGTTTTCACATTCACGATGTTACTTTCAACGAAAAGAGAAAATGTGGATATTTGTGATGTTTATGTCATTATAAGACAAATGAGCGCGTGAAAGCATTCAAATAACATAAACGAAAGGGGAAATTTAACGTCTGCTTTTGACACATTTTACGAATTCCCCGAGAGATTTATCCGTGGAAATTCACAGTTCACAAGACTGTAAAGAGCAATACACGCGTGCTAGCACGCACGGTCACACACATACACATGTATATACGAATATACATATATATATATATATATATATGTATATATATATATATATATATATAGGCGCGGGAGTAGCTTGCTTAATAACCGCATGGCTCCGGGTTCAGTCCCACTGCATGGCACCTTGGGCAAGTGTCTTCTACTATAGCCTCGGGCCGACCAAAGCTTTGTGAGTGGACTTCGTAGACGGAAACTGAAG
>NC_068987.1:53821730-53823977 GCF_001194135.2 Octopus bimaculoides | reverse complement strand
TATATATATATATATATATATATATATATATATATATGGGAGAATTTACGAAAAAAACAACAACAGACGAGGACAGGTGGTGTAAACAACAAAAGGATGTATTAGTTTAACGCTCGGGAATACAGAAAGTCTTTAACGTTTCGAGCTACGCTCTTCAGCAGAAAGAATACGGAGAAGACAAGGAGAAAACCACGGAGAAAAAAAATTGAATGGTTTGGTCAGCGATCTATCATACAGTGTGTATATGTCTGTGTTTTCCCCCTCCCACCATTGCGTGACAGCCGGTGTTGGTGCGTTCACGTTCCCGTAACCTAGCGGTTCGGCAAAAAGAGACCGATCGAATAAGTACTAGGCTTACAAAGAATAAGTCCTGCGGTCGATTTGTTCGCATAAAGGTGGAGCTCCAGCATGGCCGCAGTCAAATGACTGAAACAAGTAAAAGAGTAAAAGAGAGTATATATACAGGATGGGCAAAACATAGGTTTACAGTTATTCAGCGATCTCTTTCGCATTCATATATTAACAGTTTAGATCTTAATTATAAAAATATGCTAATATAGTTAATTTTGTCCAGCTCCCTTTTCAGTTTGTAAAATAGAAATTTAAATGTAATAAAATGCTTTAGAAGAAATTAAAAGTGCCTACGTGAAAACTGTAAACCTACTTTTGGGCGACCCTGTACACCCGTATGTTATTTATTTGTTGTTGTTTATTATATACTATGATTTTTTTTAAGTAACGGTACGCGCGTACATCACTTTTTATTAACAGTAGGTTTATATATATATATATATATCTGTGTGACACTAGTCTTGCATTTTCACTCTCGCTCTCTTGCTTCTATTTCTAGCCTGTCCTGTCCAATTCCACTTTCTCTCTCTCTCTCTCTCTCTCTCTCTCTCTCTCTCTCGCCTTCTCACTTCAGCACTCTCAGGGGTTTTCTTTCTCCTTACTCTTCCCACCGCCATTTTTTCCCTTATTTCCTCTTTGTCGCGCTCTCGCTCGCTTTCTCCCCTACCATCTGCTGACACGTGACCCGTCGCAAAAAAAGTTTTCCCGTCTTACTATTTGGTGTTTTCTATATCTTTCGGAGTTTTTCTTCTAAGCATTACCCATTATTCTTGTTCTAATGACCCTAAGGCCGTATTTGGCTCGTTTTCTGTTTATTTCAACTTTGTCCATCATCTCAAATTGCATCTTTTTTGGTTTTGGTTGCTTGTGGATCTATTCTCTGCGATTTTCGCAGGTAGCCCAGCATGGGAAGCCTTTAGTCATATCATTAAAGATGCGAAACTCAGTATTACCATTTAGCTGAAAACCGATGACGAATTAGGGACACTCTGTGTCTGTGTCCCGTCGGTTGTATATGTATATGTTTTATATCTGTCATTGCTTATTTACTCTGATGTTTTTCATATATATATATATATATATATATATATATATATATCAAAATGTAACCATGTGTGAATCATTGGCGATTTTCTTCCTCCGTCTTCCCTATTTTGGGACTTTCCTCTATTTCTGAAGAAGAGCTTTACTCAAAACTTAAAATCCTCTTTCTTTCCTTTGCTTCTACTTGAGTATTACCTTACATCCCTTTGAATAATGAAAGGTCACTGGAACAAATTGCGGATCTGCTATTTAGTATCATGCTCCCAATACTCGGTTTGCAAGTTATTTATCATCTCAGAATGACAAAAGCTAAAGGTGATGCCGCTGGTTAGTGCTATATCTAATTTAACGGGAATTTTAGGATCGAATCAAAGAAAATAACTGAGATATTTGTTCTATTATCAGAATGTATTAGTAAACTTAATTATTCAAAAAATAGAAATTAAACTTTTCATGAGTTAGACAAAGGTAGATTATAAAATAATTTAACTTAATATATCTTGTCTCAGTAGAAGTTGGTATAGAATAGGAATAATTCATTAAAAATATTTACAGTGTATTCTGCTATAACTTAAGAAATATAAGGTGACTTGTAAATAATAACATAATATAAAAAAAAAAAACGCTGCAACTTTCATTATTAACCTTTAAAATATCAAGAAAGTCCTCCCCAAATAAATAAAAAGACAAAAAAGAACATGCATATATATTTAAAACAGAAACAAACCAAAACAAAATCTTGTATGAAATCTTATGAAAAGCTTTATTTGTTAGGACTGGCTGGGAGAGAAAGTGGATGAGAAAGATTGAAGAAATACGAGGGGAATGACACATATGTATATATATATATAT
>NC_068987.1:53813232-53821566 GCF_001194135.2 Octopus bimaculoides | reverse complement strand
AGAGAGAGAGAGAGAGAGAAAGAGAGACATGAAACAGTGAGAAAGAGAGAAAGTGGAAAGTTTGAAAAACGAGGAAAAGTAAAAGAGATACAGATAATTGAGAAGACTCTTGAGATATATTTTATAATCATGGATGGACACACAGAATGTTATGTATTGACACTTCTGAGGAGTGGTTACACGTAAATTCATTTTTGGTGCCAAGTCTATCGGAAGAATCAATTTGATGCTTGCTGAATTCCTCGTGATACCAAGAAAGACAAAAGAAAAAAAAAAGAAACAAACAAACAAAAAACGAAAGAAAGAAAGACACGAGGAAAAATGGAAGGAAAGGGAAAGGTTACATAGCAAATAAACGAATAAACAGCTCCGATAGTCTGATATTAAAAATTAGACACATCCACTCAGACATATATATAGACGCGTATACACACATACATACACACACACGACAGATACACACGCAAACAAGCGCGCACGGACACACACACACGCACGTACACATACTTGCATAAACATTCATATACCCACACATACATGCATACACACACAAACATATACACACAAACATATGTGTAGACGGATATTTTATGATCGTACTTGGTAAGTTTAAATATACGTCTGTATCTTAGCGTGTTTGTGTGTGCATGTATGTATGGATATATTCTGTTAAGAAAAGAAACTCAGACACGTATTTTATTATTATGATAAAATGCATATGTATATGTTTATATGTTAATAGGCTAAAAAAAAGAATTAAATAATAAAGATATCCTCTATATTTATAGATATGTTCACTGCAAAACAGAGCAACTAAATCACTTGTTTGCGCATTAAGCACACATATGTCCGTACTCATAGAAGCAAACCTGCCGCACAGGTATACTACACAAACACTAACATATGCACGCACACAAACGCGCGCGCACACAAATACATATAAATATAAAAACAGATATAAAATTTAGTAAATAATTTCAGTGAATAAAATATGAGGATGAATTTGTTTTCTTAATTGTAATCTGTTTCCTTATTTTGCAAAGGTTGTTGGAAGTGATCCACCACATTTAGTTATACATATATACGTACGCACACGCTCACACACACACATACACACACAAAAACACACACACACACACTCATGAATTTATTATATGTATATGCATATATATATGCATATATATATGCATATATATAAATGAATAAATGGAGTTAATCGCAGGTTTAACTCAGGTTATTCAAATTCTTTTACTTCCGACACATGTTTCGAAGATATCATTGTTATTATTCCAAAGGAATAAAATGATGTAAAATAATGTAATCTTCTCTTCAGGGAAATGAAGAAATAAAACTCGTCAATAAGACATTTTAACAGAATATGATAGATATGTAAAGTGATGAACTGAACGCTATTAAGTATTTAAATGAAAAAACGTTAGAGGTTATAACGTCAAAGGTAGCCTATAGAAAGAACAGGGGTAAAGGAAAGAAAAAAATCAGAAACCGAATAAATGAGAAGTATAGAACGATATGCAAATTAAATAAAACTCTAAAGTCTTGGAAAAAGATATATCTAGCGAAAATGAAATGTAAGAAGAAAATCAATGTTTAAATATATATAATGATAGATATCACTTATATGAACTACTTTTGTGTTTCTGCCAATGTTTACATCGGTAAGCACTTTTTATAACCCTGTTTATAAGGGGATTTTTAGAAAAAAGAATAAAAAATAGTTCAGAATTACAGAGCATACAACATTCCTTGCCTTTAACATAAGGGAACGAAATTGAGAGAATCAACCAATCTAAATTAAATTGTTTATTATGGTCTTTTAGATACCGAATTAATTTACTAAATCCTGTACTGTTACGTTTATTCTTATCCCTAAATGTAGAGTAATGATTAGAAATACTTTCAGATAACTGAGAAGAAGAGCTACCTATATATAAAAAAGACATTGGTACCTGAAGTAATTTTACACTGGTATATAGAATTTTAAATTTTAGAGTTACTTGCCATAAACTTAATTCTGTTGGAATTGACCTCAGAGACAATACCACAAACCATCGACCAATCTTAAGTATATTATCCAATTAAGTAATCATTTTAGGGCAATCGCTAGGAACTTAGTTAAGAATATTTCATTTAGATTGTCTAAGTTATCTGCTAATGTTGACATTTTCACTGATAAGGCTGAATTTTATAACTCTGCCTTACTTAAAGGAGGTTATACAGAGAAAGTTACCTACATTAATTCGATTCAATCTTATTCTACCTTTACCAATGGAGACATGAAATCTAGTTGTAAGGATATAAACGATATCAATTTTAATTTATGCGCCAATACCAAACAGAGGAAGTAAAAGAATTTGAATAACACTTGCGTTTAACTTCTTTTATTTATTTATATACATTTTGCAGAATATTTCATGTAAACCCGGAGATCTACCTTTAAAAACAAGGTGTTACGCATTTTTTACTTGTGTGATTTTTTGTTACCCTGGTAACTATTTATCTATTTTTTCCGTGTTGATTGTAAACAAGGGAAACATAGACACATCTATTTATATATGTATATATATATATATAAATGGACACATATTATATATATATATATATATATACATATATAAATTGTAATGGTGACTGGCTGTGTGAGTGTTTGGGGCTACTCTATCTCCTCCCTCACCGTTCAATCGATTTTAATGATTTTTGGCACATAGGTAGATCACACGACCTGAAGATCAAATAAGGCTGGAATTTTTTGAAAACTAAATAATGCTCATTTGGCATCGAAGTTTGTGGATTCAATCAGGCGTTTGCATGGAAATTCCCATAACGATGTTATTTTTTCCTGCAGCTTTCACATTTTCTGTCCGATTTTGATGAAAATCGATGAGTGAGCGAGGCTCATAGCAGTGAGTTGATGTCAGTATATGGCGTTGATAAAAAATCGATAATTGCGCATGAGGAGTGGTTTTATAAAATCAATAGTCTTTTTTGCGTGCAAGTAACCATAGGGATTTTATTTTGGGCCGTAACTTTTATATTTTTATATAAATGGTCACATGGATTCTATTTTATGACAGAACGTTTACACTTTTCTTCGGATTTTGTTGAGATTGGACACGCTGATCAATTTTGTACAGAGTTGCATTAAGAGGAAAGAGATAAACAAAAATTACTCTCAACGGGTCGAAGTACACCCAAAAGTTTGACTGAGATTTCAGACGGTCCAGTATGTAGGAGTATGTCGAAAGTGTTAACCGGGTAAAATCCCTGCCGAACCAGATATAACATCTTAATGGGTAATAGTTGGCACAGGGAACGTAAAAGATTTCACTACAAGGTTGAGTTAATTTCAACATGGAAAACACGAGCAATGCCGGGTTCAACAGCTAATATATATATATATTTCGTTTTTGAACAGTGAAGACTATTGATAAGGTTGCAAGACGCAACGAAAATTTTAGGAAAATAAAAATAAAAATAAGTGGAAATTTTACCGGTGAGTGTGTTAAATTTTCAGGCACAATAAGAAAATGACTCTCCCCAGACACAACAGTATATATATATATATATATATATATATATATATATATATACAAGGTGCGGTGAATAAACTGTCGTCTAAATTACGGAAAAATGAACATAACACTGATATCTCATTTTAACAGATATATTTACCAAATTTACATAAAAATATCTTGAAATACTTAAAAGCAAATTCAATCAATAAAATCGCCTTTAGCTTCCATCACGGTCTCCAGACGACTTCGGAATCTCTTGCAACTCTTCTGAATGGTCTTATTGCTTAAGTTGCTGAATGCTGCCATAATTCTTGCCTTCAGTTCATGTTTGGTGTTACCAGGAGTTTTGGTGGTGTCTGGCGTAACAGTGTTCCACACATTATAACCAAGGGAGTTGCAGTTTTGGGAGTTAGGTGGCCAGATGTTAGGGGTGATGTTGTCGCAGAAATTGTCTGACAGCCATGACTGGGCTCACCTGCCTGTGTGGCATGGTGCAGAGTCCTGTTGCCAGACATAGAATCTTCCAGCAGACATCTTCTTCACCCAGAGCAGCAGTAACTCCTCCAGCCACTTGATGTAGACCTCCGTGTTGAGTTTGAGGCCGTGTGCAAAGATCAATGGAGGCATAACGTTTCCATCACTAGTGACCACTGCTTGAATTTTATCACTCTCAGTACATGTCCTCAGATTGCGCTATCCTCAGATTAACATCTAAAGACCCCAAAACGTCCATATGGAGCTTCCGGTGCGAATACCATTCAGTACATCATGACTTTTCCAAATTTCTGGCAGAGTAAATTGCGTCATTGTGCTTCTTTTCTCACAGACGGTGCCCAAATGATCCTACTATACTGTGTACTATACAAAATCAAGAACAAACAATGCACATGCACGAAATACAAAATATGATATGTTGACAATTTACACATTGGACGCTGCATATAATATATATGGGTATGTGTCTATGTATATATTTCTATGCATATATATATATATGTATATATATATATATATATATTAGCTGTTGAACCCGGCATTGCTCGTGTTTTCCATGTTGAAATTAACTCAACCTTGTAGTGAAATCTTTTACGTTCCCTGTGCCAACTATTACCCATTAAGATGTTATATCTGGTTCGGCAGGGATTTTACCCGGTTAACACATTCGACATACTCCTACATATATATATGTATGTATGTATGTATGTATGTATGTATGTATGTAAATTTTAAATACAAATATAGGTTTATATCTGTGAATATTATTGTATGCACACACATACTTATACACATATATACAATATACATATGTGTATCTGGTTTGTTATGAAGATAAATTGCGTTCATGAAACTGTAGCATTGTAATTCTCTATGATATATCTTTGGCACAGGACAAGTGAGCAGCAAAGTAATTGATTTGTTTACTCTCAGTAATTGACAGCTAGTTATTCGATAGAGTATTAAAGGACGAAAGTAAAATCGACCTTGATAGCATTTGAACTTAAAACATATTGCGACATACGTAAATTACATCATACTTTTATGGATAAATTCGTAGTTGTGCGTTTAAGATGCTTGCTTTGTTGATACCATCCGGTTCCCATTTCGATCTCTCAGTTTATCACCTTGGGAAAAATTGCTTGTAATTTAGAATCCGGTCGTTCAAATCTTTGTGAGTGAACCTTATATAATTTGCTTGTCCAAGAGCCCGTCACTCTCTGTTGGGTCATAGAGTTAATTTGTCGACCAGATCAACACCACCGCCTGCATCTTTGGCTGCACATTTAGTGGAATGCATTACCTTTCAAGCTTAGAGGCTAGCATTTTGGTTAAAGATTATTCTGCTTTCATAAGATCAGTGTTGTAGGCCCTGAAAGGTTCATTATCGATACCATTGTTCTCCAGCTTGAACATGTCGGTTTCCATTGCGTTCTGTAGCTTTCTTATTAAAGTTCAAACGAAGTCGGTCAATTAGCAGAATCGTTAGAGTGTCATTTGTCCCCGATTTACATCTTCTGATTTCAAATCACGTAGAAGTCAACTTTGCCTTTCGTTTTTAAGGGTCAATAATTAACGTACCATTCAAGTAGCTTATTCTATCGACTGGCGTCGATAGTTATGACTTTCCGCGTATTACTATTATTTAAGAACATTAGGCTTGCTTAATTTTTATTGAGCATGTCTATGGTGAAAAGTGTTCTTACCATAACCTCCAAACATTTACCTAATACACATAGGACTACACTATTCAAAGATTTCAGGGTGAGTTGACTGTAATTTCTAGCAGGCCAAGTGAATAATTAAAAACACTTTGATTATGACATTTTATAACGCAATATAAGTACTTGTTTTGCATTTCGGTCTGTCCCTTTCAACAGTACACGCAGGTAACCATTGTTACGAATTAAAGAAACGTCCTTGTAGCACATTACTCCAAGACATGGGGTGGGGTTGCAAATAAAATATTTAATTTAGCTATGTTCCTAATTCTCAACAAATATAACATGAGGACATCTATGGCTGTGTTTTCAGCTCTCACAAACAGCACTATAGTGACTTCTGTTCCACAGATCTCGCTCGTCTCGTGATACCACCACCCAAACACACATTACATGCAAGTATCACCATATTCCGTAACTTGATTTCCATCTATACTTGGGCTCCACAGTAAATAATATTCTCGATATCTTCACCCTCCACCCTCGCACCAGAGAGGTGAAAAAACCCCCTTGTGGTTGTTCTGAAAATCAAATACATTTCCATATCAGGACTCGTGTGGAGTCCACGAAGTCCATAAAGGATTTTCCTTCGAATCAAACCGTGTAATAAATATTGGTTTCTAATATTGATTTCAGATTTTGGCACAAGGCCAGCAATTCTGGAGGAGAGGATAAGTCGACACCAGTGCTCATCTGGTACCCCAGTACTCAACTTATACTGGTAAACTCGAACTCAAAACTTAAATCGGACGAAATGCCGCTAACTATTTTGCCTGACGATTCTGCCAGCTCGCTGCCTTTTATTAGTTTCTAATGTTAATACAAATCTAAAGCGGTGAGCTGGCAGAATCGTTTGCATGCCAAGCGAAATACTTTAGTGGCATTGTGTCTATCTTATCGTTTAGACACTGAGGTCGACTTCGCCTTTATTCCCTTTCGAGATAAGTCGACCCCTACTCCGAACTAGCTGGCCTTGAGTCAAAAGTTAAAATCAATATTAGTCGATTATGTTAATCCCATTTGACAGGTACCTTAAGTTATCAGGCCTGGACGGATGAAAGGAAATACTGAATAGCTCCGATGGGATTTGAATTCAGAAACATTTCAGTTAAAATCATGAAATTTGACTGGAGTCAGTTACACAATTACGTCGCATCCAGTACTTATGTGGTTTACTTGATGTGGCTTTCAACTTATAGGGTGCACAGCATGCACCCTATAGAATGAAAGACAATGTTCACTTTGGTAGGACTTCAACTCGGAATATAGAGAGGAGGTACAAATACCGCAAGCTATATACAGAAGAGGAGTCTGCTTGTGCTTTTTAGAATCTCTATTGATAACTTATTGCTCTCGATGGGAAGCATTCGTACTTCCTGTTGTCAAATCAGTCGAGCATCCGAGAAAGTGCCTTTTGAGGTATTGTTACGTAGATATACGTTTCAAGTTGAGTCATACATAAAGATACACGTATATAAACGCACTCATATATCTAAATATATTTAAATACATAAAATGTACAAAGCACACAATCACTCGATAGTGGGCGTGGTAACTTGTACCCTGCTGTCGGTATCAAGATGATATTCCTCTTCAGCTGAGAAGCCCCAGCTATGTGTGCGCGCCTGCATGCGTTCGCGCGTGTAAGAGAAGGTGCGAAGTCTAGTGGTTAGGGCTCAACTTACGATCGTAATGTCGTAAGTTCAATTCTTGGACAGGACGCTTCATTTCACGTTGTTCCCGCATCTTCAGCTGAAGATTAATATCATCTTAAAACCGGTGCAGCTCTTTCTCTCCCTTCAGATGTCTCATTCTGCTTGAGTCATAGGACCAAGGAGTACTGGTGTGGTGAGCGTTTCTCTGTTGACTCGTGACTCCGTAGATATAGCAAAAGCGAAGTGCAGCTTACCAAGCTAAACGCCCTCACGGGTAATGGTTGGCTCTCTCTTTTTGCGTTTGTATGCTCACACATTCATATATGCACATGGACACACACAAACACACACACACATGCGCACACAAAGACACGTACATACAAACATATATCTATATCTTTCTTTGCTTTTTATCTTTTACTTGTTTCAATCAGTAGAATAAGGACATACTAGGGCACCGCCTCGAAGAAGTTTTAGTCGATTCAATCGAATCCGGTACTTACATTATTTAAGCCTGGAACTTATTCTATCGTCCTCTTTCGTCAGACTGCTAACGTACGGGGACTAAACACTCTAATACCAGTTGTCAAGCGGTGGTGGGGAACAAATACAGGTCGAAAGACACAAATATCTTTATACATATGAATATATATAAAGATATGAATATGCTACACGCTACTCTCAATGTCTGTCTACCGAACCCACTCACAGAGCTGTAGACAGTCTGAGGCTATAATAGGAGCCTATAGTAGAAGACACTTGCTTAACGTGCTACGCCTAACGTGCACCTGAACCCATATGGTTGAAATGCAAACTACTTACCACCCAAATATATACATGTGTGTGCGTGTGCACGTGTGTGTGTGTGTGTGTATGTGTGTATGTGCGCGCGCGCATCCGTGTCTTCAGTCTCTCTAAATAAATATATAT
>NC_068987.1:53810869-53811852 GCF_001194135.2 Octopus bimaculoides | reverse complement strand
TATATATATTATATATTATATATTGCAGTTTCATCTGTAAAAATAACTTATTGATGAGCATTATTGTTTGTAATCTCTTCCCCGGTGTGACTGATGAATTTTTGGACATTATTCTTCCTCTCAGATTTATTCTAATGCATCAATCGAAACCTATATCGGTGATATGTTGATATAAATGATATAAATGGTTTAAATAACAGCTTGTGCGTTTGTCTCAATTTTCCATTATTCTTACATACACACACACACACACACACACACACACACACACACACACACACATACGCGTGTGTGTGTGCATGTGCGTAAATGGCAATTTCTATCTGTCTGTTATAATATTAGTGCTTAAATCAGTGAATCAATTTTCACGACACTTTGCATACATGTTACACTAACATCTAGTTCAATAATATCAATAATAGGCTAATTGGATTTCAACAAAAATATATAACGTGCACCCTAGGGGCATTGGGGAATTATATGATAAAATGTGAAGGTTGCAAAAGGTATTAATCTGAGGGAAAGGTACCAGCAGATAGAGGATGACTTATATCAATGAAGGCGAGAACAGCGGTGGCCATGGGATGGTAACGGTACTACAGCTGTCATATATACGCGACGCTGCATATGTATGCAGCGTCGCATATATATGACAACTGCAGTACCGTTACCATATTAAATACAGAGAATATTAAATACATAGATACAACACACACACATACGCACACAAACAGAGAAAGTGAGTGTGAGGAATAGGTAGTTTAAGGACAGAGGTGGTAAGTGTCGTTTCTGCTGCCCATCTCAAAGAAACACTCGCACACAGATTAAGAGGACTATCTGTCGGGGAAAGAATGCTCAGGAATGGAATGAAGAAAAATTTATATAAGACATTCTATTGTAATACTTGCCTGGCAACGACGGGTTATTCAGCTAGTGTATATATATATATATATATATATATATATATATATATATATATATAT
>NC_068987.1:53806763-53810786 GCF_001194135.2 Octopus bimaculoides | reverse complement strand
ACACACACACACACACACACACACACACACACACACACACACACACACACACACACATACACACATGTATATACTTATATGTGCATATGTCTAGGTATATATTCATAGACATATCCACTTTCCTGAAATAACCACCATGTTTATATAGTCTGTATGTTAAACCGTTTATGCTGTGTCACTTCATTCATTTTTCAAATGAAACGGTGAATGCGAAGATGTAGCATATCAAGAAATAATATCAGAGCAGTAAATTTCGAGGCTGTTGACTCCTTGGAATTTATGTAGCTATCCAAAGGGTAAATAAACATCTGAAATAATTTCGATCATTAAAGGTCCTGAATTATAAGCGAACCGAACCTGGAAAAGCACAGTCGTTTAAGGCTAAAATTTACTAATTTCGAGCCAAATATCGATGCAGTTTCTGGTATTCACTAAACAGACATTTCACATTAAATATTCTCACGATATCAAAATAATATGACTGAATTTTCTGTTTTTTTTTATCAATTTCATTAAATATTTTTAATCAAATTTCTTCAAATATTTCTTCTTAAAAAGTGGTAATGGCACAAAACAGCAAACGATTTATTGTTTTTAAATGAAGATTGTATTTTTTATTAATTATACTTTCCAATTTTATTGTAGAAATTAAATTTCCATGATAGGTTTGGTGGTGGATTCCATAAATTATCAACGATTCCATGAAGAGGTCAAAGGAAAAACAAGTTTGACGACTTTTGCTCTAGGGTATTGCTAGACATTCGATGAATAGCAACCACATCTCTTTTAAATTTTACTTGTTATTTTGAAGTGGAAGAACATACATAGCTTAATTTTGAATATATGTACGTTGGAAAATAGATAGAAGAAATTATGACAGGAACGCGTTTCATCGCAGGTGTTCCCAGTGAAGTATCCCCAGATGCTACACAAATACAAAAATAACAAAAATAACTTTAGTAATGATATAAACCAAAAATATAGCGAGATAAATTTCTATTTTCAAACAACATGGTGTCAACGTTCGCGACTTGGGTTAAGTTATCACAATCCATTATCCGAAAAAACTGCGGCAGTAAAAACTCCAGGCTATTTGCGCCTCAAACATATTTATATGTTCGCTTGCCAGAACACGAAGTTCCAAGTTAATTTAACCAACAACAATAACAACAACAATAATAGCATCGTTAAACTAACCAGCGAAAGAAAGCAAAGTATAAGTTCACTATTTGCCAAATAAAGAAGAAAAACAAAATAACGGAAGAAAATGAGATTGGAATTTGCCCAAGTATAAGAGTCAGTTGTAACCTTTATTTCCAATAGAATTCTATTTTCGATGCAAATTTTCACTATTATTCAGATTTGCACCAACAAATTCTGTATCTTCTTTTTTTAATGTTTTCTTTTTATTATTTTCCTAAAAATTGAAAACGCGTGAAATGTTCACATTTAAGAGCGATAACGTATGTTCAGTGTTTAATTTTGTCTCATTACAAGAAAGTCTTACATGATATTTTAAGAATCGCAACAACAGGTGAAATAAACTTCAGGGATGCATTTCCTCATACAAAAGCAGCAGGAGCGACTCAACTATTGCCAGCCTTTCTTCTGCATCTATCGCATTGTTAAAACATTCTTGCGTTTCATCAACATGTAGTTCAGCGTCACAAAAGTTTACACCTTGAACCTGTAAGTTTTGCCTCTGCTGTTTCTTGTCAACCACAGCTGCTGATAGATGGTTTTAGCTTCCTTAACCTTCACCTTGGTTGCTTCCTACAGTTGTACGTATCCTAACTAATCTGGTGTGGAGGGGCAATGGCCTAGTGGTTAGGGCAGCGAACTCGCGGTCATAGGATCACGGTTTCGATCCCCAGACCGGGCGTTGTGAGTGTTTATTGAGCGAAAACACCTAAAGCTCCACGAGGCTCTGGCAGGGGATGGTGGCGAACCCTGCCGTACTCTTTCACCACAACTTTCTCTCACTCTTACTTCCTGTTTCTGTTGTGCCTGTAATTCAAAGGGTCAGTCTTGTCACACTGTGTCACGCTGAATATCCCCGAGAACTACGTTAAGGGTACACGTGTCTGTGGAGTGCTCAGCCACTTGCACGTTAATTTCACGAGCAGGCTGTTCCGTTGATCGGACCAACTGGAACCCTCGACGTCGTAAGCAACGGAGTGCCAACAACAACTAATGTGGTAGAAATACTGCACCGCTCTAACTAAAAAGCAGTTGACTTCAATAGGAATTGAGGCTGCGTGCCGTTCCTTGACATGTGTCTTGTCGACAAAGTCCTGATATTTAGTGTTCACACGAACTAAGTATGGTAATTTGTGAACTAAAAAAGCATATTTGGATACAAGTGTATGGATTGCAGTTTCAATTTCAGTTATCGATGTGTCACTGTTTCTGTTTTGTCATGGGCTGAATTAATCAAGAATATCTAGGTATATGATTAACGATATTCTATACGTTACCGTCTCATCTTTTTCCAAGCACGATACACACAGGACTGTGCTATTCTATGCGTTTAACTCTTAGTTGTTATGGTGCCGTTTGTGTCATATGTTGCAGATGTTTACAGCTTATGAAGCGGCCGCATAAAGACTCCATTTCAGGTATGCAGTTGTATCCCAGACTAAGGCCCTTAACTCTAAACACTTCTGTGTAAATCAAAGTCAGACAACAAGCATCCTCACGTATTTACATATATTAATGTTTGAGGAAACTGTTCCATGTGTTTATATTTCTTTCGATGTTTTAAAGAATATCAAAACACTTGTTTGAATAAAAACGAGACGTCATATTGTATAAGCATTGTATAACCATTACAGAAGTTATGACAAACTATACACGAATCTGAAAAAAATTATATACATGCCTGATTCTATGTCTTTATAGATATTAAGTTTTATCAGGTAATGCTCTACCAAACACCCACCAGCAAAAAAGACAAAAGTTTCTTGTTATGAATGCTCCAATGTTGATAAAACAAAATTTTTCAGGTATCAGCTTATGATAAACGTATGAGCAGGACTGTTAAGTGTCATCCAAAGTCGATAGTGGAGAAGTATTGAGAAGTTAATCTCCTACCTATATATATATATATATACATACATACACATACACATATATATATATGTATATGTATATATGTATGTATATATATTATATATATATGTATGTACATATTCATACACACACACACACACACACACACACACACATATATATATACAAATGTATATGTATATGTATGTACATATAAAATATATATGTATATGCACATACGTACACAAGTATATGAATATACATGTATGCATGTGTCTGTAGGTATAATCTGTATGAACATGTGTGTGGAAAGATGGGCGTATTCGTGTTTTGCAAACAAGTCAACATTCTACAAGATGTTTCATACTATGTTGAGGCATCTATCAATAATTAAAATGAAGCAGGTCAGTCATATATCACTCTCAATCTCTCTTTCATGATTTCTCTGCTTTTATATTCTCTCTCACAATTTCTCTTCCTCTGTCTGTCTTACTCGCTCGCTCTCTCACTTGCAAAAGAATTAACGTTAACCATATCTCCCTGTCTTGCCGTCTGTTCTGTTTGTCGATCTGTATTCTTCGCCGCCTCTAGAATTCTAGTTATGTAAATTATATACATCAGCGTATGTATTCCCACTGTGTCATCTGGTTGACTAAACTCACTTGTTTTGTCAACTTTCGTCGGACAGAAGTCAACAACAATCGAAAGTGATCTCATGTAAAAGAAGAAGAAATCAATACTTAAGACTTTAATTTCTTCTGCAAATCTTATTGATTCTTCTTGCCATCCGAAAAAAAAACAAAAAAAAAAAACAAGAACATATAACGACAGAAAAAGAAGTATCAGACTGAAAACATATTGTACTTACACTTCTTTGGCACTATGATTCCTTATGTGTGTGAGTGTATATGTATATGTATATATATATATATATATATATATATATATATATATATATATATATATATATAT
>NC_068987.1:53806198-53806753 GCF_001194135.2 Octopus bimaculoides | reverse complement strand
TGTGTGTGTGTGTGTGTGTGTGTGTGTGTGTGTGTGTGTGTGTGTGTATGTATGTATGTGTGTGTCTGTGTGTCTGTATGTGACGGTGTGTCTTCGTATCTATTAGAATGTGTCCTTTTTAAGTTTATAAATATCTATTTGAAGTACGCAAAATCTTTGTGTGTATTTCTGTATATATGTGTTACATGTGTTGTACGGCTATATGAGTTTGAAGGCTGTTTGTCTGGGCATATGGCCTTCCTGTCATGAAGTTCGCTTTCGAATTTCATAGTTCTACTTTCAATCCCACTGCGCAGAACTTTGGGGAAAATTCTTCTAACATAGCTGGAAGTCATCCAAAGCCTTTTAATGAAATAATTCGGTAGACGGAAATTTGACCATTGGAGATACAGACATATCTATCTATCTATCTATCTATCTATCTATCTATCTATCTATCTATCTATCTATCTATCTATCTATCTATCTATCTATCTATCGCGCTGCTCTTCGGCAACTCCAACAACCCGGGTCAACCTTGAGCGACTGCATCACAACTAACGCATTCTATAGTGG
>NC_068987.1:53800834-53805384 GCF_001194135.2 Octopus bimaculoides | reverse complement strand
TTTTTTTTTTTTTTTTCCTTCCTTCCCCCTCCCAAAAAGAAAAGCTCTACATTGTATTTGTCCCATCTTCGTTGAGCCCTGTGTGGCTAATAAAAGAAATGTATCTATCTATCTATCTATCTATCTATCTATCTATCTATCTATCTATCTATCCATCTATCTATCTATCTATCTATCTATCTATCTATCTATCTATTAAGTAGATATACTTCAAGATATAAGGTTTATGCAGGAGCATTTCAAACGCATTAGATAACTATATAAAACAAAGATAAATGCTAAACGTAAACTAAGATGTATCAATATTGCAGCTGATCCACTAATAACCTACAGTCATTAAGCTATCAACTTCAACCTACGCGAATGAGCAAGATTTGTTAGAAAACTAGAAAATAATGACGGCATTTGAAACACAGTACTCTAAATTTGACACAGAAACATATTTGTTACTATCACAAGCAAAATAAAGATTTTCTGCAATTAGAGCCCTGTTTCCAAACATCTACCATATAGCTACAAAAATACCTAGTAGAGAACAACAGAAAACTAATATCAACAAAACATGAAGAAAACTAAATGTACCTTTCGTATCACCTTGGAAGACGAACTGTATACTACAACGACTGAAGTAATAGACGGATGCGAGAAGTAAGAAATAGCAAGAGTAATTGTTGCAAGCATTCAAAGCAAGATTCCGTGCTGAATTTAATCAATACGTTTAATCTCTCAAGTCTCAAAAGCCCTTCAAAATTCGTAGTCATTGTCGTGATTTACTGATTTAGACTTATAAAAAGCAAAACCTAAAACGCGGCTATCCTATTAAGTTCATTTATCGGACCAATAAGGAGCATTTAGTCATCCTTAAAGATGCCCGGTGATTTATGCGGCGACTGTGTTTAAAGATAAGTGTTGTTCACCGAAAACCTCACTCTTTCGCTCATCATCATATTGAATCCAATGCGAAGACCTGGTCGAGAGACTGGGGATGGTGACTTGTGCTGTACATGGCTAAGATGACTTGGCACATCTTGATCTCTACACTCCACAATGCGTTATTGCAGCCACCTTCCTCTCCATTGAAGCAAGGAGGCTTCTTCCGCACAGTCCATCTGATCCAGTCTTTACATGCATAAGAAGGTAAGCCTTAATATTGTACTTGATCCATAGCTAGGACACTGATATGTGCTGACACTCCGAGTTAGAGTAGACCTGGGAATAATAATGGCTTAGAAATTGTTTCACATTCCTCAAACCTTGGAACTCCCGACCTCGGGCTTCGTTACCGGATGCAGTCTGAAGTCACAACGCAACCAAAACAAAATAGGCGTGCAATATCTGTAAAGGAGCAACTTTTATGTAGAAGTAACATCGGATCTCAATAGACTCGTTAACTTAAGGCATTATTACATAGTTCAAGACAAAAATATATCGTTAAAAAAAAAAAGAATTCAATTCGATAGAAAATTACATAATAAAAATGCAGTCAATAAACAAGATATGCCAAAAATATTATTCACAAAAACAAAATAGTCTTTATAATAATAAATATTGAGAATATAAAATCAGCGAATATAAAAAAGAATAATTTCGCAACAGACGGGAAATAACAAAACAGAGCAACATAAAACCCTAGCATTCCTGCAGGTTATCGATCAAGAAAATCCATCCCAAAATACAGAACAAAAAAGCAAAAAAAAAAAAAAATGCAAGAGAAAAAACTGAAATGAATTTTGTTGAACACGGGAAAGATCTAAAGGGGTAGAAATATCTAAAATTGAAAATTTCGAATATGACAGTAATCTGAAGCTGGAAATAGTCAAAGAATTAAAATCGATAGAACTTCCTTTGGACCAAAGATAAATCTTTATGATAAAACAACAACAACTACAATACAAATACTAAATTGAGCCGTCATAGACATACTGGAAACAGATGTGAACATCAATATCACCAGAATGAATCAACTAATCTATGCAGTAACAAAAGTAGCCATAAAGGAACCTCACATATAAGAACATCTAAGACTAAGCAGAATGCGTGGAAAGCCAAAAGACACACACACACACACACACACACACACACACACACACACACACACACACACACACACACACACACACACACACACACACACACACACACACACACTCACACACACACACACACACACACACACACACGTGTGTGTGTGTACAAAGGTAGAGAACAAAATGTTCGTTGAATTTTTAATGAGATCGAAAGCAAAGATTCAAGTTTTTCTGCACTAACACCACCTCCACAAAATAGGAACATATCTCATATTCCACATTGGACATACACTGCTACGCTAAAAGAACGAAAGGAAACACTAAATTAAGACTGTAAACATTAGCCTGATAAACGACAACAAAGAAAACCACCAGAAAAGAAGCAGATATACTGTAGACACATCTCTATACTTACAAAACATAGGAATGCACGGTTTGGCCCATGAATAGCTTACATCAAACTGATGAAAATATAATGATGATGATGATGAAGAAGAAGAAGAAGAAGAAGAAGAAGAAGAAGAAGAAGAAGAAGAAGAAGAAGAAGAAGAAGAAGAAGAAGAAGAAGAAGAAGAAGAAGATGATGATGATGATGATGATGACGATGATGATGTCAATGACGATGACGTCGACGACGACGACGACGCTGACGATAATGAGGATAATGACGTTGATAATGATGACAATAATAGTGACGATGATGATGATGCTGATGACGACGACGATGATGATAATGACGAAAACGAAGGAATGATAATATGAAGATCCAGTCTATCAAAATAAAGAAAAAAGTAATGACCCAAATGACTTAGTGCCCGTTTCTACTGCTTCGTCCACTGCCTTCCATGCTAGCTATATCAATGTGATGTTAATGTCGTGTCCCCTCTAAGTGCTCGACTTTAAATGTTCTGTCCTTACTCTGCAATAACGTAGTCTATCCATTTCTTGAATCTGTGAGTAAAACTAAGGGTCGATCACAGGGAATGTAGAAATATTTCTGATAGTATTTATGTATAAGAAAAAAAAAGGGTGTGGGTTGCCGTGTTTGAGAAAGCCTAACTGAAGCGGGGATGTGTTGAGTGTGTGTGTGTGTGTGTGTGTGTGTGTGTGTGTGTGTGTGTGTGTGTGTGTGTGTGTGTGTGTGTGTGTGTGTGTGTGTGTGTGTGTCTCCGTTTATGTTATGTATGAAAACAGTAAGAGTGATTGGCTGAGTCAGAGATGTTCTTGTCTCATTCAAAGGAACCTGCGTTGGCGTATCATCGGGTATCTGAAGTGTGCAAACCGCAAAGGGTGGTTACATCATATACGTATGTTTCACTGTAGTTATGAACACTATTTTCTACTCTACGCTCAAGGCCCTAAATTTTGGGGGAGTGGGCCAGTTGTTTAGATCGACCCCGGTACGCAAATTGTACTTAATCTATCGACCCGGAATTTGAACTCAGAACATAAAGACAGAGGAAATACCGCTAAACCAGGCTTGCTAATGTTTCTGTCTGATCGCTACTTTACTGTAGTTATGAACATTAGATATTCTCAAAGTACTCAATCTATGAATTAGTATAAATGTCTTATATTTCTTAAAATAATCAGTTTTACATGACGCGTAACATCACATTAACTTCCAGAGCGTAACTAGTACTTATTTCATTGGCCACCGAAGGATCAAGGTCAAATTCAACCTCGGCGAAATTTAGACTCAGAATGTAAAAACGAACGTAATGCCACTAAGCATTTCGACCAGCCTCAGGCTGACCAAAGCGTTGTGAGTGAATTTGGTAAACGGAAACTGAAAGAAGCCCGTCGTATGTATATACATGTATTTATGTTTGTATGTGTCTTTGTATCTGTTTTTGTACTTCCACCCCTACCACCAGACAACGGGTGATAGTGTGCTTACGATCCCGTATCTTAGAGGTTCGGCAGGAGATATCGATAGAATAAGTGCCAACAATTCCTGCGCTATTTCTTCAGACAGCTTACAACCCACGCTGACACAAGCCTTCATTCTATCATGGCATTTTTCAATGTGAAATTTCTTTGTTTGTCTACAGTCAAAAATAGTATGCATCAGATAGCAGAGATGTTAAAAGTGATGTTAAAATGTCAAGCGATAACTCTGCCTGAAATTTTGAGGAAGGCCTTGCATCGGCCAATCTCACTCACTGAAAAAAGTATGCATTTGCTCACATACATGCATACATACAAGCATCTTACGTACATACGGACAGAGAGACAATGGCGCACTCCAAAAATACACACACAAACACAAGAACAAACATAAAAAGTATGCGCGTATATTCGAGTATATTTTCTGTTCACTTAATGGCTCTGATGTTTTAACATCATATGCTGCATGCTAGTAAACAACAAGATTGATGTCAATAAAAGTAGACAATGTTACAGAAGTGACATACCACACATGCACTAACGCACATAAATGGCTGCATATACAAATGAATACATACACACATACACACTCATATATCTAGATTTGTATATACATACATACATACATATATA
>NC_068987.1:53792333-53800737 GCF_001194135.2 Octopus bimaculoides | reverse complement strand
TATATATATATATATATGTATGTTTATGTGTATATATGTACATATATCTGCAGGTATATCTATCTATCTATCTATCTATCTATCTATCTATCTCTCTATCTATCTATCTATCTATCTGTCTGTCTGTCTGTCTGTCCATCTGTCTGTCTGTCTATCTATCTATCTATCTATCTATCTATCTATCTATCTATCTATCTATCTATCTATCTACATGCGTACGTGTATACATAAATACATAATGCATAAATGCATGCATACGTACACACATATCTGCATACATACACTAGACTTCAGAGCAGTTTACGACTTATTCACAGAGCAGTATAAGAATTTATTCACATATCGACAATTTGCAGCGACAGTAGAAGGAACAAGACTGAGATGTTGCGTAAGCATGTCGAATCAGGTCTCATATGATAACTTTCACATGGCATATTCCTGAATCAGATCACTCTGCCGGCAAATGTATACACCGATTCTCACAAAGTTCAGGAAAACAATCTAAGACGAAATACTGGAAATATCAAGTTAATTCTGGCATTTTTTCTTCGATCTACGAACATAAAAATCGTATCCAAGTTTTGGTTAATTCGATATGAAATATATTAAGAGCCAGTAACCTAGTTAAAATAAACACACAACAGATATGTACGTACAAAATATATGCATGTATGTATGCATGTATGTGTGTGAGTTGTGTGTGTTTGTATGTATGTGTGAATGAACGTACGTACATATATATGTATTTATGCATACATATAGTATGTATTTAGATATGTATCTATGTAATATGTTTTTATGCATAAAACACAGATGCAAATATGTGCGTTTATATGTGCGTATATTACACATACGTACATTCCATATATATGTACAAATATGTATATATATATATATATATATATATATATATATATATATATATATATATATATATACATACATACAAATGTATACATACAAACACAGACACACATATATACATATATATAGATATACACGTATGTGTGTGTTTATGCATATATATTTAAACATATAAATGTATACTGTGTGCATGTGTGTGCGCGCATGTATGTGTATTTTAGTTTGACGCTGATAAGACTAGAAGGAGAACAAAGAATACATTTTTATTTAATTTACTTCAACGTTCCGAGAAATGAAATATAGAATATATAATAATATATATAAGTATTGAATATCATTATTATATTACTATTTTCCTATTGATTATATACTTAAAATGGGAGATATCAGCCGCATTTACAACATCGTCAACAACTATTCCAAGAGCACTCTCATATACATACATATATATATATATATATATATATATATATATATATATGGTGGTGGTGGGTACTGTCTTCTTGTTTATTTTTGTTTTTATGGTGCTGGGTCTGCATTGACATATTGCCACATAGGGATACACGTAAGTGAAATCTGATGAACAATCGGCAGTAATAGATTACCAAGAATAACAATCGCACGCACACGCATACATGCACACATACATTCGCACACACTCACACACACACATACGCACGCAAACACATATGCGTATAAAGCATGTACACACTTTTATGTATTTTCATATAAAAACTACTATTTATACCAGGGTTGTGAATTACTATTTATAATATAAAATACGATTGTCGTGTCATATCTTAATGGAATCTCTATGTAAACATGACTAGGAATAGAAACAAAAATCAGCTTGAAAATAAGATTATTTTAATATAATCCACTGTCATTTTCATTATTATAAAATGGGAGATAAAATGAAGGAAAATACTTCGTTGGAAATGGATTCTATATTGCGTCATAGACATGAATAGAGGTCATATATTGCAATATGCGATACAGGAGCGCTTTGAAAGGGTTGAAACAAGAACTAGATTATATTTTGTCAAATATTATTTTCTATGAGAGCAACTTCATTACTAACAAGTTTGATGTTGCATTCAAAAGAGCTTCAATCCATATTGTAAATTCAAGTGTTTCCGCGTGTCTTTTCGGTTGGAGGTTTGCGAAGGTAAACACTGATGTATTATATATGAGTATTTTTATCATTAACGGAAAATGGAGTTAGCAAGAATCTTTATTCAACACAATGATCGTTCCGACGCATCCTCGAACTGTCTTTTACGGGTGGATTATTGTACAGTTAGTTGTGTCTCTTCCATATTTGCAAGTTGCATTTCATCAAGTTTAAATAAGATACTTCGCTTCATCTCCTGAATTTCGCTTGGCATGTTGTGGTTACCTGTAAAATATAAGCTATCCCGACAGTAAATGGAAAAGACTTCCATGTAATAACTAGTAAGAGCAATTCGTCCCTATGATTGCCAATGGCGGGCGCTTTTCTGCAAAGTTGTGCGCAATGCTTTCAACTCGTAACAATCTTTCTCCACATTAACTGTTTCGTTTTCGTTCTCATCATGATAGATGACACCTTCATATACCCTTAAATACAAATCATAACATTTGGTTTTTCAGGGATGAAGATTGTGCCCAGGGAAGTTTCAATATCAGCGACACTAGTTATTTTCTTTATTTTGGGCCCACATATTTGGACAGGATTTTGTCAGGGAGCTGGCTCCACTTTGGTGGCAGGCTGTGGTATTGTGCATACAGTAACATAGGTACCGTATGTGATAGGATCAGTAGCGGGTCAGTAGTGTAATTATATAATAGGGGTAGCTGATTTACGTGGGAGTAACCAAATATGATGGTGTTAACTTACAAATGAGGTTGGATGATCAGCAGTCTATTCGAGGCGAAGGGATTATATTCCCTGACTTCACATGGGACAGTCAGTACTAGGGTGGTATATCTGCGATAAGTAGATATATTTGAATATGTTAATGTGTGAAAGAGTAATTTTTCGTTACAGAACGCTAAAGATTTGGGCGCTACCATATTCGTCTGTGTTAAAATAGGCATATGACTTAGAATTTTAGATTTCTGTTTTTGCACATGTTTGCAATTCTCTTCAAACATTAATATTTTAAGTATAACACGACTGATATGTAACACTTTAAGAGCATGTAAGCAGTTTGCCCCTATTGCATAATATTCCAGCATCGAATCTCACCTTTTGATATGTTCTTACGCCCATATAAAAAAAAGGCAATACACTTTGTTAGTTCGTTCCATTATGAACAATATTTATGGCCGTTATTCATGTGCTATATTACGCTTAAAATCGTGGATTGAAGTCTGCGTAAACTAAATCTGTACCAACAACATTGAATTAAATTGTTATTTCATTGAAAACAGTCTTGTGCCAGTATCCCTGTGTTATTTCAATTTATTCTATTTGACTATATTTATGCAGATTAAAATATGACATAGGAGGTCCGTATATAGTTTGGTTCGTGCAGTTATTTTCCTTTCGGACCCAACGAGATGGTTCTTTCTTCTTAGTTTAACTGTAGACCGCATAAACATTTTCAACACTGTTAATATATATATATATCACTATTATTGCACATGTAAAGGTCAGCAAGCTAACAAAATCATTTGCACACTGGAAAAAATGTTAAGAATTCGGGGAGCACGCGAAATGACTTGCACGCCGGATAAAATGCTTTGCAGCATTTCATCTATCTTTATGTCCACAGATCAAATTCTGCCGAAGTCAAATTTGCCTTTCATCCTTTCGGGACTCGATGGAATAAAGTACCAGTTGAGTATTGGGGTCGATGGTATCGACTGCCCCCCTCCTCCAAAATTTCATCCCTTATGCCTATAATAGAAATGATTATCACTTACACTAAAATGGGGATTAGACAGAGTCCTTAGCCCATCAGACAAAATACTAATCAACATTTCTTTTGAATCTTTTCGATCTGAGTTCAAAGGCTGCCGAGGATGACTTTGTCATTCCTTCTTCTAGGGTTAATAAAATAAGTACTTTTTGAGCGCTGGTTTCTATGTACTCTACTTATCCTAGGCCCTAAAATTGCTGGTATTGTGCCAATATTTCAAACTAATATTATTACACACATCAGAAAATTTACTCATTCTTCAACGTAATGCCAGAACTGCGATAGATATTTGCACATCATAACCTGTATTGAATACTTTATCCTCTTGATTGCAAATACACACACATGCGCGTGCGTGTACGTATGTATGTTGGTGCAGGCGTGACTGTGCGATAAGAATCTTGCCTCCTGACTACATGGTTCTGGGTTCAGTTCCACTGCATTGCATCTTGGGCTACTATAGCCACGGGCCGCCTAATGCCCTGTGAGTAGTTTTGGTAGACAAAAACTAAAAGAAGTCTGTCGTAGACAGGAACCACAATCACTACAGTAAAAACACAATGGCCTATAGAAGAGATCCAGCCAATCTACCCAGACCTCTCAGAACCCCAAGAGGGCTGCAGAACACTAGCAACTACAGCTGACCCCCTCCTCAATACACTCACTGTCAAAACCGATCCTACAGACCCACTCAAAATAGACCGACAACAAATATCAGCCACACTCAAAGTTACATTCCTTTTTTAGCATCAGGACAGAAATATCAAGACACACGTTGCCCTCATCCTGCACGAGAAATCAAAGATAATTAACCTTTCAAAAAAAAAACCATTGACTAACACCCAAATAGAAATTCTAAGTATGGGACTGAAGTTGACCCACCACACCACAAAATCAAACTTCCCCGAATTGATTGAAAAATGACATTGCAGAATTCTGCCGAAAATTCAGGCCGGCCGAATACTCCACCAACAAATCTAATGATGAGAACGAATCACTGGCCAGAAACGAAAGCAATTTTTGCCCAAATAAATGGTTAAATAAAGCACCGGACTCCTACTATGAATGCATTATGACTCTGCCCTTTGAAAAAGTTCAACACAGAAACATTAAATCAAGCTTTACAATACATGAATGGAAGAACCTACTGAACTTACAAGAAAATACGGATATTACTATCAAAGAAGTCGATAAAGGGAACACTGTCGTCATCATGGACACAATTTACTACAAAGACATAGCACTTACAAAGCTGGAGGACAACAACTACTATGAAAAAGCAACCCACCACAAAAAGTAATAAATAATGGAAAATCACACCCCTCTTTTAAAGAAGTATAACAAAGGCTTAACCAGTAAAGAAATTACTGTATATGTCACTTCAAATGCAAAATGAGCAACTTTTATGGATTACTTACAATACATAAATACAAAAGGACAAGTGATGCCTGTAAATCCTCAGTAAAAGAAATACATACAGCTAGCGCCTCCAGATGATCTAAACTTGTAACCAATCATAGCAGGCCCGGCATGTGAAACACACAGACTCAGTAACTTATTGGACATCCTCCTAAAACCCTCCCTAAAACATATACAGAACTACATATTGGATGACATAGACATGCTAACTCATCTGCCAAAAATGATGAATCGATATACAGCTTTTACTTCATTTGATGTTGTCAATATATACACCAAAATTCTTCATGATTATGGAATAACTGCAATCCAATACCGGTTAGACACTCACCAATCTGAACTTCCAACATGCATAGAAAAATAAATTATCATTGATGGATTCAACTTCATACTTGAAAACACCTTTTTTACCTTCAACGTTTCGGATTACCACCAAATATCAATCATGAACGGCGATGGGTACGAAAGTAGCGCCCACATACGCCAACTTAGTTATGGGATTCCAAGAACAACATATCTGTAACTCAGAGACAATTGGAAAAGATATGTGGAAGATTGCTTTATTTTAAGGCAAGAAAATATTGACGATTTAAAAACATGTTTAACAACCTCAGCAATAACATCCAAATCACGATGGAGTTTAATCCCAAAGAACTTGCTTTTCTGGATATACTACTCAAAACCAAGATGAGAAAACGGACCTTATTCTACAAACCCACTGACACCAAACTGTACCTTCTTTTCACATCATGCCACACAAAACACACCAAACTCAACATTCCCTTCAATCTGGCAAAACGAATTTGTATTATAGTATCAGAACCATCCAAACGTGAACAAAGACTAGAGAAACTGATGGAAACTTATCCAAAGATCCTTCCTTCTTGGCATAATGACCAAAGGAATAAACGTGGCGAAACAAATAGATAGCCAAAGAAGAAAAAATGTCTTACCATTCGTGTCAACCTTAAATCTCAGAAAGACCGAAATATTTGATCACATCCACAAAAACCTCTCCATCTTATTTGCAGATGAAAAAATAGCAAAAATCTTAGAAAAACAACAAATTATCAAAAGCAAAAGTTAGCCCAAAACACTAAAACTCATTGTCGCTGGAACAAAAATACACAAAGACACCCCCAACCTAACTGCCGGTAAATATGGAAGAACAAATTGAGACACTTGCCGTTACCTACCTGAGGGATTAGAATTTAAAATTCAAATATGGCCAAAGCTTCAAAGTTAAGTCCAATTTCACCTGCAACCCAGAAAACCTGATCTGTATAATACATTCAATGGTTGCCAACATAATTACATAGGTCTGACGGGCGGATCATTACACAACAGAATGACGGCCCATCGCCAACAGATCCGAAACAATAATACAAGGAAAATTCCTTTAAGTAGTCACATTGCAGCCTGTGAAGAAATGGTCTTACAAAATTTCAAAATATTTCCCATTAAAAGTGCACAGATTCATTCAAGCAACAACAAAGACTAAATAAAGGCAATTTATTAACAAGAATAAACCACAATTAAATATAGACGCAACCATAGCCAACCAATAAATAAGAACAGACACTCAAAAACAATTTTATACATATTGTTGTTTTGAAACATACTTCCCATACATCCCATCATTTCCTAAAACTTTTTTCCAATATATATGACCGAAATGTCAGGAAAGGAGACAGAGGTGTCAGAGATAGTGCAGGAGAAGTGTAGAGCAGGATGGAAAGATTTGACAAAAGAGAGGAAGGTGTCTAGATGTTCGCGGGAGAGTGAGGTTGCATCGATACAGTCGTCAATATAACGGCCATATAGTTCGGGAGTGGGACCAGTGAAACATAGCCAGTGTTTGTGTATCTATGTGTATACGCGTGTGTGTGCACGCGCGCGCGCGTGTGTAAGAAACTATAATAGCTGAATACAGATTCTATGCATATACAACCTGTCTTCGTATATTTCAAATGGTGTGTTCTTTCATTATAAGCCGAATATAAAGTTAAAGTCTCTATTAATGTTAGAGCGGTGTTGTTTTGAAAGGTTAGAAATCTTAGTAAATACTATAAACAATAGATTTTATTGAATTGACTTCTGAATACAAATGACTGAATATCATAGCAGCTATTTGGCAAATATTATCAGTGATGTTTGTGGAACGAATGTCTATTCGACTGTGATAAATGTTATAATGATTGGAGAGAACAATACAAATAATTCTTCAAGCAGAGGACATAGCTTTTTCAATAAATTAATTGAAGTTAACTGTTTTATAAGAGAATAAAATATAAGAAATATCAGCAGAAAAGCTGAAAAGGATTCTTAAAATTTTATTTCAGTCATTTAAATTCCTATTGTTGAATTCGAACTGAGGAAAAAAAATCATCTACAGCTTAAAGTTGTTTAGTTTATTGAGTATCATGTTTTGAGGTGTAGTTCGAGATCAGATTTGGAATTTTCGGAAGGAACTACACTGTGTTGGTCAAGTTATTGGACCGTTCTCAGACAAAAGCAAGAACTCAAATATTCAGAATTATCTCACAGCACATTAGTTAATAGGACTCTTGCATTAAATCTCTCATAATCGATTGTTTGCTAACACAGACGCTCATCAGTTTCCTCTAAACTCAGATGAGATCCTTTCTTTCTTTCTTTGTAATAACGGATACATAGGCAAAGCAACACTGCAAATTCTCAGACGTGAAAGAAGAAAGTGATGCAGTAAACTTTTACAAAGTATACTGCTACTACGACCGAATACAGATGCTGAGGTAAGCTGCAAAATTTCTTCTTGGAGGTATCTGAGGTATTTATGGTTAGTTGTCGTTTTGCGTTTGCTTTCCTGTAGGTATGAATAAATGTCTCATTTCCTGTATGTATGTTCTGCGGATGAGGTAAAACCATGGGACAGAACCAGAAATGAGCTAATGCAAGGCTATCTATTTTGTTATTAACTTCCGTTAGCTTGCTCCCTTGCTTTCAGCGCGCGTACTTTTGTGATTTTTAAAGTGGTAAGACGATTTAGCGTCTATCTTCAGCATATAAGATTTAACAAATTATTGTATGGCCTTAATTATAATTATATATAAGATTTAACCTTAGTCAGTCTATTTTTATGTGGTGGCCACTGATAAAAGTAAAAAAAAAAAATCTTTTATTATTATAATTGAAAAACATATATATATATATATATATATATATATATATATATA
>NC_068987.1:53785720-53791301 GCF_001194135.2 Octopus bimaculoides | reverse complement strand
TATATATATATATATATATATGAAATTATAATGAGGTTGGTGAATGACTACCACACCAGTCTACTGCTAGAAATAGAACCCAAATTGTCTATGAACCACTTAGATTTTAACACCACTACACAAAGTTGTAAGCTAAGAAAATAGACAGTGAGGATTTATAAAATAGTTTGGATAGTCGCAAATCTATAGATTTCACGGTATGAGTTATTAAAAACCCTTTCCGATCATCAGTGGTGACATACCGAACGTAAATAAATGAAAAATACATTATGCATACCGCCAGAAGCGCAAATAACGTACATATATTTCGCACATATTTACAAATTAAAATCCAAGCGCCTGTTTCGACCATGCGCTTATTTACTCAGATGTGCTTACTAATGATCGGAAAGGGTTTTTAATAACTCATACCGTGAAATCTATAGATTTGGGACTATCGAAATTATTTTATAAATCCTCACTGTCTATTTTCTTCGCTTATGTAGTGGAGTAAAAATCTAAATGGTTTATAGACCATTTGAGGTATATTTCTAACAGACTAATTTTGTAATTATTCAACACCCATATTATAATTTTAATATAAATTAACCATTATGGTATTCTTAGTATGCTGGCCACTGATAAATTCATTAAATAATGATTTTATCCTAATTATGTATAAAAAATACATATTAATTCACTCCTATGACATATCTACTGCAGAACTATTCTGAGTAAATAAGCACATGGTTGAAGTAAGCGCTTGGATTTTAATTGGTAAGCACGTGCGAAATGCATGTACATTATTTGCGTTTATGGCGGTATGTATAATGTATTTTTAATTTATTTACTTTCTGTATGTCGCCGCTGATGATCGGAAAGGCTTTTTAATAACTCATACCATGAAATCTGTAGATTTGAGACTATCCAAATTATTTTATAGATCCTCGCTGTATACGTTCTTCGCTCACAACCTTGTGTAGTGGAGTAAAAATCTAAGTGGTTCATAGACCATTTGGGGTCTATTTCTAGCAGACCGGTGTTGTAATCATTAAACACACTTATAATTTTAATATAAATTAACCATTATGGTATTTTAGTATACTGGCCACTGATAGATTCATTAAATTATGATTTTATGTATATATATATATATATATATATATATATATATATATATATATATATCAGATAGACTTACTTGGAAATATATATATATATCGTGACCGGTAATTTCCTCTCGGAAAATTTCACTATAGGTTAAATTCACTGCGGTATATTCCACTAAGGTAAATTCAACTACAGTAAAGGGTCTATAGAAAACTAATTTCACCTGCCCTTGTTACACACTTCTCAACTAATTAGTCCTTAGTTAAAGTATAGGTTTATGCCATTGTTACTAATTTTTAAAACTGAATTTCACTGTACTGCTAATTTCTTTTATTCAGTTTAACTTTCAACTTTGAAACGCTCAACCATGGCAACATTTATAATATCAGAGAAGAACAAACGTGAGCTTTGTGACGAAGAAAATCATATATACGAAAAGAATGGAGTCAACAATAGCAAAACAAAACAAAACAAATATTAGCGTTGTGAACGTTTTTATAAAGGTTGCCTGGATGGACGACATACAACTTTCAAATCCTGTATACCAGAAGTTATTCTTTCAACGGGTTCTCATAATCACTCAGTAAGTAGTACACACGTCAATGTCCGAAAGGCAGTTAATTCAATGAAAAGTGAAGTAATGAGAATGGGCACAGTATCTTTCTGGGAAATAATAGCTATACTGTCGTAAAAAATCTAGATGAGGATGCACAATCATTGTTGCAAACTATTCCTGGACTTTCACGTAACATACATAACTGGAGGCAGCATACTTTAGGAATACTAGCACTTCCAGCTTGTCGTTTAAGGTTTGAAATTCCTGATACAGTTAAGTACTTAGAAACTGGGTCCTTGTCTTTGACAGTGGCATTGATGACTCAGAATTTTAGTTTTTTCCTCAGAAAAAGGCTTAGATGATCTAGAAAGCTCTGAAAATTGGGCCTGTGATGGGAATTTTAAGGCGTCTCCTAGTTTGTGGTATCAGCTTTTCAGGTTTCATATAATCATTGGAGGGTCATGTGTGCCCAGGTTATTTGCAATACTTCCTGATAAAAAAAAGAAGCATCATATCATCATATTCTGTCTGTTGTGCGGGATTTAAGGCAAATTGTCGACCTGCAACCTGTCTCATGGACTTTGAATAAGCTCTCCATAATTCTTTTGTTTCTGTATTTCCGCATTTAGAAGTAGTTGGGTGTGCTTTTCATCTCGGACAGTCTATTTGGCGGAGGATATGTGTACTTGGTGAGAGTAGGAGATACAACACGGATGAAAGTTTTCAGCTTAAAATTAAGTGCTTTTGCTCTTTAGCATTTTTACCAATTGAACATGTTGTTAATGCATTTGAAGACTTGTCTGACGATGAAAGTATCCCTTCTGAGTTGATCACCTATTTTGAGAATTCATACAGTGGGACTGTAAGGGGATGCGGTCTTCGTCGACAAAGAGAAAACCCACAGTTTCCTATCCAACTCTGGAATATTCGCGTCCGCGTTTTAAATGATTTGCCAAGAGCAAATAATTCGGTAGAAGGGTCCTACAATGCTTTGCGGTCATCCATAACATCCACACATCCAAATTTGTGGAAACTTTGCAATGACCTTAAGACTGAAGAAGGCTTAAGACAGACGAAAGTTGCACACATTCGACGTGGGGAATCGACAAAAAGAAGTCCTATCAAATGCTTGGTGTACGGCTAATAAAACTAGTTGAGAATTATCAATCTGAAAACGCTGTGTAATTTTTTAGAAATATTGCACGCAATTTGTCATAAAAAGAATTTTCTTCAAATATATTAAACATTATTTCATAAATTTATTTCTATGTATTCACCATCATTTTTATGTAAAAATGTGAATAAAATTTGAGCTAAAATGTATTCATATTTTTTATGAATAATATTAATACGCTAACATTTTAGTTTTTGTTAGTATCTGTTGTGTGCGTCACACCTACTTCAAAGGAATGTCAAAGCAAGAAAGGGGGACAGAGAGGAAGTAAGAGAGAGATAGGAGGACAGAGAGGAAGTAAGGGAGAGAGAGAGAGAGAGAGGGGGACAGAGAGGAAGTAAGAGAGAGAGAGAGTGAGAGAGAAAGGGAAAGTGAGAGAGAGAGAGTGAAAGAGACAGTGAGTTGTGATAGCGTTCGTTTTGTTTTGAAATGTCTCAGAGAGGAATTGAGAGAAAGAGAGAGAGAGAGAGAAAGAAAGAGAGAGAGAGAGAGAGAGAGAGAGAGAGAGAGAGAGAGAGAGAGAGTGAGTGGTGACAGCGTACGTTTTGTGTTTAAATGTTTCAGAGAAGGCGCAAGAGAGAAAGTGTATGTGAGAGAGAGAGAGAGAAAATTGAGAGAGAAAAGGAGACAGTGAGTAGTGACGGCGTTCGTTTTGTGTTTTTAAATGTTTATCACATCGCAAGAAAAGTGGATACATATACACATTGTTAAATTAAAAGCGGGAGAGAAGATGAACATAAAAGAAGCGAGAGAGAAGGAGAGAAAGTGAGAGAGACAGTAGATACATAATTCCAAACAAAAGTTCATACATAGAAACATACACACACCAAATATTGGATGTCAATTTCACTTTTCATTACCACACGACGATAAAATTGACTCACAAATGGCTGAGTACTCCACAGATATGTATAACATTAACGTAGTTCTCAGGGAAATTCAACCTCACACAGAATATGACAAGGCTGGTCCCTTTGAATTGCAGCTACAATTCGAGACATATATATGAATATATTTATGTGTGTGCATAGTTTAGGTTACTTAAAACATGCTTGCAATAATAAGTGTTGCGTGGTGTAAATAAACGCAATTACCAAACTTTCATTCATAAATCTATTTATTAATTTGTTCTTTTGCATTTCTGTTTCGTATATTAATTTTCTTTGAATATGTACGATGTATTTTAAGGTTAAGTAGTAATTCCGTTTACGTTTGTGTAACTGAGATACTGTGGTTCGATTATATAGTCATTGGTGTTACTTTCTATATTCTGTAACGGTCACAATATACTTTTCTAGGCCCGAATCTTTTGTGGGGAGTGGGGCCAATTGATTAGGTTGACCCAAGTGTATAACCGATACCCCGAAAGGACGAAAGGCAAAGTCGATCTCGCCAAAATTTGAACTCAGAACCTGAAGACAGAGGGTCATAATATACAAACATTTCTCATGGCACCAGTACACTGTTTACAGATGCTTACGTTTTTTATGTTTTTCGTGAATTCTTTACGGGTCCAGCTAGTATATACACTTACTTAAATTGGGAAAAAGAGATGTCAAATTGATGTTACAAACGTTTCTATAAACTATAGTTGTTTAATTCATAACTCTTACAAAGTCAGGCGATACATGCAATATATGTGAGATATGTAATAACATTACTGTTCGTTCACTTCCTGGGACATCCTGATTTGCGACACATGAAATGAATGCACGACGCGAAATAAATTTATATCATTTCCCGTGCGAGCTAGCACATGAAGTGTATAAATTACAGACGCAGAGAGACAGACACAGACACACACATACATATATACATAGATAAATATATTTATATATACATACATACATATATACATACACACATATATATATACGTGGTCTGATCAATTAGTATCCGGATTGTTGCCATAGTAACAAATTAGACCACGTAGTGTGAAGCTGCTTGGCACAGATTGATATTGCATTCTGCTGTTCATGTGAACTAAGTTTTAACGTTCTAGCTCATTTCCGCTGTTTGCAGCAGTGCTTGGAAGGAAGGTGTGTAGCGTGTGATCACTGCATTGGCCATGACTGAGAAAGTTGAGCAGAGAATCTACATTAAATATTGCCAAAAGCTTGGTCATATCTGCTCAGAGGCTTATGCAATGTTTTCAAAACGTTTTCATCGTTCTAGACACAATCAAGATCTTGTGCAACTGAAACCCGAGTGTTATTTTCGTCTGCTCAAAGAGGTTCTGGCCCAAAATTGGCAGACACGAGTCTCATACCTAAATCTTCAGTGATAATGGATTGAACTGTACCGTAACTAATCTGCATATCTGATAACTCATGCATGGTGATTCGACGATTTCCTCTCATAGCTGCACGCACATATGCGGTGTTTTCTCAGTTCTACTGCTTGTGGGTCTCCCAGGACGCTCGTGAAAAATCGACATTTGTCGGCCATCTGGGAAACGCCGAAACTCTCGTAAACTTGTGCGCGGCTCATACACTCCAATCCATTCACTTTCAGCATAAGCTTTTTGCATAAGCCTTTGAACAGTTATCACCACGACAAGTTTCTCTCTCATGCCACGATCACACGCTACACATATTCTTTCCAAGTACTGCTGTAAATAGCAGAAGTGAGGTAGAACATTAAAACTTAGTGCACATGCACAGCAGAGTTCACAATCAATATTTACCAAGTAGCTTACCTTCTTTATTGTAGCAACACTCCGGATACTTATTGATGAGACCTCGCATATATATATATATATA
>NC_068987.1:53777929-53785546 GCF_001194135.2 Octopus bimaculoides | reverse complement strand
TCCTTATATTCACACGTGATATATGTCCTACGTTGGACCTCTCGTTCGCATAATCACCGAACCTGGAGTTCAAATATGGTCTTACTCAGCATTACCCGAAACCTCTGGGTCTAATTGACACCACTATCACTCATAACGTCCACACACCCACGCACACACACACACACACACACACACACACATACGCACGCACACACACACACACACACACACACACATATATATACACATGCGTGTGTGAAGGCGCGTGGCTTAGTAGGTTGGGCATTCCGCTCACGATCGTAAGTTCATGAGTTCAATTCCTAGCTACTAGTTTTGTCCGTGAGCAAGACGCTTTATTTCACGTCGCTCCAGTCCACTCAGCTGGCAAAAGTGAATAGTACTTGCATTTCAAATGGCCAGCCATGTCACACTCTGTGTCACGCTGAATCTCCCTTAGAACTACGTTAAGGGTACACGTGTCTGTGGGGTGCTCAGCCATTGCACGTTAATTTCACGGGTCAGTTGTTCGGTTGATCGTATCAGCTGTGACCCTCGTTCTGCATGATAATAATGAATACGGTAGGTGTTTTACTTACGTAAAAATATATTGAGATAAAAAACTTTGACCGTTTGAAATTATGCAAAAAAATTGGCAGAAATGCCCCACTCAAAGTATAGTACTATACAGTAGCATATAAGAGTAGTATCAATCAAACGACTCAGTGAAAATTCGGCCTTCATATTTTGCCATCGATCTTGAATCTGTATCAGTATCATATTACTTTCAAGTTCCCAATGTATTAAACTGCAAAATAGTACAATGCGTTGTAGACATGTAAAAACCAAAGTTTCAGTGTTTAATGTTTAATAATTTAAGTATTTGTAAAGTATTTTTTGAATAATCCCATGGAATTTTTTCAATGGACGGAAATATTGGTAAGATACCTAAACGTTATTACGTTTGTCTTCAGTACACTTTCATGATTAATCTATCGGTGTTACAATTATACAAGGTTTTCAAAAAGTCTCTCCGCAGTAAGTACTTTATTGCAAAATAAATATTTATAAGATAGTATAAGACTACAAAAGAATATATTAGACTTTACAATACTTAAAAAAAAACTTTATAAGAAGTGTTGAATGTGTGGTCCTTCAATTTCAATACATAAGTTGACTCTTCTACACATGTTTTGAAGTACATCTTGGAGAGTCTGACGCAGTATGCAAAGACACTTTTTTGAATATCCTGTAGAAGAGAGAAGCTGTGATGCTATGAATATTTTCAATCGAAGATATGAGGTTACACATCATCGACCAGAGATTACTAATGGTGCTGAAAACCTACTGTTCGAATTTAATGTGTAATTTGAAAATATATTTTTATATGAGTAGCATGCACATTTTTGTTCTTATTCAAACCGTCCCCGACAGTCCGATGTATTTCTGCCTCATAATCATCGCTACTGCAGCCCTAATATGTAAGCTTTTGAATGTTCATTTATTTTAAATATTAATGTTATATTAAATACTAGACTTTACGATCATGGTTGGCTAAAGTATTTTAATTAAAAAGTTTCTCAAATTCATGTCATACAAAATTATTGATTAAATTCATCTACATTCATCTACAACTTTATTGGAATGATTAATAGAGTATGTATATCGATAGATGTGTAAAATCCTTAAATTGATTAAATATAGGTTAGAATATTACTTCAAATATCATATCTGGGTTGAAATATTGTTGTAAACATCACATCATTACCATCAATCTGCCGCCGCCACCACCACTACTATCGCCACTAGGATTTTTACTTTTCCAAAAGTCCAATCTGTTGTGCGTATATGAAATAATAATAATAATAATAATAATAATAATAATAATAATAATAATAATAATAATAATAATAATAATGATGATGATGATGATGATGATGATAATAATAATATAAAAAGGTATTAGATGGTCCTCTGTATCTAAATATGAAAGTGCAGTACAAAACATTGACCCACGAGATATAATTACATATTTTCTTGCCGGAAAAATATGTATGCAAACTGGGAATTATATTGTTAGTTCTATTTATGGATGCACTGATATCTCCAGATATTTCAAATGTGAAGCAAAATATAACCTTAAGTTAGAACCATGATGAATTAGGTACAGAGCAACACGTCTCCAAATCGAGGCTTATTAATAGAACTTTTGGAAAATATTGATTAAATAATCAACAAAGACGTGCTGAGATGTACAAGAGGAAAACCATTGAAGTCTTGAGTTGACGTCAACTACTAAATAGTAAACAAATATATAATATTCTTTCTGAATGCAATTATCTTGCCATAGCCATAAATCATTATACAATATACCAGTAAAAAGTTTGTTTCTCTAAAGTTCGTCTTGGACCAATGAAATGAATATTATTGTGATAGTGATAAAAATAATTCTGATTTTCAGCTGAATGTAGCGGACGATATATTCGACCAATTTATGAGAATAAATAATCCCCATTTATCATTTAGTATTTATATAGTTACAAATATTATGAGTCTTTCTAAAGTTCATCTTGCACAGTTGAAATAAATATAACAATATTGATAAAAATAATTTTCATTTTCAACCGATGGGAATAGATTACATATTTCCCCACTCTAAGAGGATAAAAGAATCGCCACTTACAGTTATTATTTATGTAGTTACCAACACAAGGAAATACTTCCAATATTCAAAACATTCTGCGCTAGACTTCCCTTCATAGACTTCAAACTTTACATATTTATCCTCCATATAATCTTCAAGTATATGAAGCTTTCAAAAAAATCTATATAAATTTCTGGTGAACATTTTTCAGACAATTTTTATTATATTAAATTCTATTTTATATGTAATGAGAAAAATGATGAATTATGCAATGACAAGAGACCAAGTAATTTAGCACTTAAACATGTAATAGAAAGCGCCATATTAAACGAAACTTGGGGTAAGAATAGAAATGCAAGGACAAAAATGTGGTTTGATCTCGGCAACTATGATAAAAATAAATCCGAAGGAGAATTTATTAGTTCTCAGTAACTCCAGTTAGTAAGAAAAGTTGTTATAAAGGAAGTCTTGGACAGCTGGTTATCATAGCCAGCATTGTCATTTAACGCAAAGTCTTGAACAAAGAGTAGATATCAAAATACTTTCCTTCAATTTCTCATAAAGTGACTTAGAATATTATGTTAAAACTCTAGTTGATGCATGGAGAATTTGAAGGCAAGTGTTACGAATCTTTAAATTGGAAATGGAACGATAAGCATATTTGTCTCGATGTTTCATCTACATGTCGCAACGGTCTGCTTTTTAAGAAAATACAGTTGCTATTCTCTTTCGTTTAGCCAACCACGTGACAGCTAAGAATAATATATATACTGACTTTTTTCTGCAATGCAGATTGACTTGAAATATATGCAGTTATTATATTAATACAACTTTTGTTATGTTATTTATTGCCTGCGTATTACTATTATGTATGATTATTGTCATGTGTTTGGACTGGTTCCAATGCAAGAGATCACTGTAAATGATGTTTTGAAATATATTGTTATTGCATTTTTGGCGTTTAGATAATACGCATAAAAATTTATGTATTCTGTATCAAATATGTTATACACTTAATTAAAAGATTACGGTTAGCTAAGTATAGCTCTAATTTAATAAACAAAACCTTCCAATGTGGGTATCTCATAACTATAAGGAATAAGCAGTAGCAGAAATTCCAATGATATTAGCCAAGCGAGAAAATAAAGAGAATGTGGATAGGAGTGTTTAATTTCTCTAAAGTCTACCTGCGATAGACACACATATTTCTACCTTATCTGTTTCACTGATGATATCTAGTAAGATTGGTACTTTTTCGCTAATTTCACTACTTGGCTTTGAAGGCTAGATCCACACATTGTCTTTATTTTCAAACAATACCGAAAGGCACTCTATAAGACGCTTTAAAATTTCAGTAATTTTGCCTAATTTATAAGTGTGTAAAATAAAAACAGCCATCTCTGGCAGACAAGTATGACATGGTAGCTGGAATCGTTCTTATTCTATTTGTTTTGGGTGCCTTTATAATGATGAACAGATATAATCTTCCCTGCGGCTCTCCATCTCTTGAGCTCACAGGACATCGCATATGTGACAGAGTGTGAGAGACATGAATAAACTGGAGAAATGTGAAATTAAGTGCCTTGCACAGGGGCACCACAGGCCGCTCTGCCCAAGAATCGAACTCATGAACTTATGATTGTGAGCCCAATACACTAAAGCATGTGTCATCGTCAAGGGTTATGTACAAATATATTATCTGATTCAGCTTTGTTTCACGATAGAATGTAATTTCAGTTATATTTGGATGCTATTTCTAGAAGACTGAACAACAACGCAGAGTTCCTCTTCCATATTAATTGCTCTGTGTAGATTATGATATGAAAAAGACATTCTTATTGAGACTGCTAATATTGATACTACGTTTCGTATGTATCAATTTTCCACCAACTTCCTTTGTCATAGTTTTCTCATGAAATATATCCAATCACAGTTTAGTGTGAATTAAGGGAATCTGGATACTATTTTAAGGATTTGGGATGCTACAGTTTTTGACACATTTATTAGTTTGATTGATTTATTGCCTGATCTTGAATGTCCACTTTGTTAACTTAGGAAGGGATAAAAATAGAAAGTTCAATTTTCTTAGCCAATGATTACCAGATTAAATATAAAATTACAAAAGTAGTTTTTCAAAAATTGTTTTATTTTTTGTGCCAAGTTATTTTCGTATTCAGAACACGGTTAATACCATATGTTGAGTGAATTACCAGTTATAAGAAAACTTGAAATGCCATAGACATACGATCACAAATATATACTTTACTTTGCAACATAGTTTGTTTTAGATATTGGTAACTCAAGATATTTCAGCAGATTATATTCAAATACTGCCCACATTTAAAGAGGACATTTACCTTTTGTCTTCAGTCCTTAACTTTTTTGCTACTCTACAGTCAAATACTTTTTCTAAATATATTTTGAAATGGAAATGGTGACTTGTCAGAATTAATACTAGAGTAACTATGTTTTTATGTTAGTACCCTAAATTTAGCTATAGAGTCCGTGATTTGGATTTTAAGTTGCAATCACGTCATTTGAGCTGCTAATGCATGAATATCAAAACTTTGTATTCCTTTTCTGTGTAATTGAAAACAGAAGTGAGCAGCGTAAAAGTTATATTTTATCTCTGTTCTTTCGAAGCAATGTTATTTTGACTCCAAAGCGAAAGTATTTGGTTTCAATTATATTACGAATGCCTATGAGAAATCATCATAATTTCTTACATTTCTATTTCTAATAAAGAAACAGACCAAACTCACTCGAGGGGAATTTAACTCTGGTAGAAGAGAGTCAAGCGAAAGTTTTATTCGTCTAATAATGCATTAGCTTATAATTCCTAGCGACCTTCTTTCAAGTGTACATAGCTAATTTAACATGAAAGGCAGATATAAGCGTTAAATCTTAAAATTAATGTCATCTAATTAATATTATAGCTGACTTTAAATATAAAAAGTAATTTTTAATATGATTAACACTAGTGATTTAAAGCTAATTAAGCTAATTACTTGTTTATATAAGCCTTTGTATTAGAAACATCTCCATAACATGTTTTGTTAATTAAACCTAATACATAATTCAACTCCAGGCATTCTTTCAGAGGTCACTTTCTTATATGTTTTGATCGTTAACCTATAGAATAAAATACTCTAGTCTGAGAAATTACAAAACTAATTAGTAGATGAAGAAGCATGATCTAGTATTCATATTGCTCAACTTTCCAACCTTTCCAGAACTTATTCGTCTTCCTTATAGCTATTTTACTGATTTACAGATCATGAACGGAGAGAGATACAGGCAGCAGTAGTAACAACAACAATAAAAGCAACAATAATTATAATCCTTTCTACTAAAGGCGCAAAACCTGAAATTTTCGGCGGGGGGCAAGTCGATTAGATCGACTCTAGTGCACAACTGCTATTAATGCAAAGTCTAATTCGCGTCATTTAAACTCATGACGTAAAGGCGAACGAAATGACGCTACGCATTTTCTCTGGCGGGCCAGCTCACCGCCTAAACGACAACAACAACAACATTAACAAAAATTATAGTAATCCTTTATACTTTAGGCACCAAGACCTGAGATTAGAGGGGGAGTGTCTAGTCGATTATATAGACCTCAGTACATAATTGGTACATATTTCATCGACTCCGAAAGGATGAAAGGCGAAGTCGACCTCAATGGAATTTGAACTTAGAACGTTAAGACGGACGAAATGCCGCTAAGTATTTTGCCCGGTGTGCTAACGATTCTGCCAGCTCACCACCTTACATAACGTTATATTATATAAAATATAAATGGCTCGATTTAGTTGCCCAGACGATTCAGGAAATCCATTCGGAACTTATCAGGTAATTGGAAACGTATGAGTTGGTGTGTGAGATTTTTTCAGCCCGATTCTCCTATTAGCTAGGCCCACACAGTGCCATCGTGCAACTGAAATACTTTTCCAAACTCCCACACTAACAAATGAAATATATGAATGAGAAAACACATGTAATTCTTAATACTCGTTATTTGTCACACAGTTTAAATTGTGCTGTGTGAATATATATATATATATATGCAGGAAGTAAATAAACACCTTTTATTTTCAAAATCATTTTTTTTTTAATACGCAAAGCGAACAATTGAAATGTAATCGATAGGTAGGACTACATACTTTAGTATTTAGTTGACATTTCCTTTGCAGTTTTTAATTCAGAAAATCTTTTTAGCATTGAACTGATTAGCTTTGTGATTGTCTCTTGTGGAATTTCTGCCCAATTTTCACGCAACAATCGAAAAAATTCATCTTTAGATTTAAGTTTCTGTGGAGCTTTTCCTATAGCTCTATCTAGTATGCTCGAAAGATTTTCAATTGGGTTCATGTCACGAGATTCGCTCGGCCAAGGAAGCTTTTTGATCCCATTTTCAGTCAGCCATTGTTGATTCCATTTCGCTGTGTTGCATGGAGCCCTATCAACCATCAATAAAAACTCAATTTTCATTATGTTATCGTGTGAATACATCGGAAGTAGTCCTTGCTCAAGTGTTTCGCTGTATTTTTCAGAGTTTACGGTTCCAACACATTCGATCAGCTCAGAACGACCATTGATGGTGATAGTACCCCCATACCATTACAGAGATACCGCCATTTTCACAGTTGGTTGGAGTCGTTTCAAATCAAATTCTTGATTGGGAAGCCTCCAGACCCAAACACGTCCACTGTCGGAAAATAATGCAAATCTGGATTCATCTGAGAAAATCACTTTATCCCAAAATGAACTGGATTTTTCTGACATCTCCTTAAACCATTTGTCTCTTTTCATGATATTAATTGGTTGAAGGAGAGGTTTCTTCTAGCTGCTCGTCCATAATACCCAAGCTTATGCAGATATGTAACATATACTCTTGGACTAATCTATAGCTGTTTTACAATGTCAAAAACCTTCGAACGGGGTTCGTTTTCCACAATTCTCTTCAAACAGCGAAACCTCCTTTCCGAGGTCCC
>NC_068987.1:53776166-53777527 GCF_001194135.2 Octopus bimaculoides | reverse complement strand
TATATATATATATATATATATATATATATATATATATATATGTAATGTAATAATTAAGGTGACTAGACGCAATTCATGGTAAAGAAGGAAATAATTCAACGTCACTAAAAGGTGACGAAGGGTGCAGGGACCACCAGTATAGCTACAAATAAGAGTCAAAGATCATTTGGCCACATAAGCACATGCTTATCAGCATATATATGTAAACAGTTATTTGGACTTAGGGTATATGCCTTGTAGTATGCCGATTAAAGCACTTTCACAGCTAACGCCCCCTGATGTCATCCAAAACTACCATATAATTGTCACTGGCACTTCCTCAAGAATTCCGCAGTGTTCGTTGAGTTAACAATGAATGATGGAAACAGGAAATCGATTGAGTAAGAATCTTTATTCAACACAATGATTGTTTCGATCCATACCGAATCTGTGCTTTACGGGTGGGATATTGTACATTTAGTTTAGTTGCATCCATCAATGCAGGCTGTGTCTCATCAGGTGTGTGGTTTAAATAAGATACATTACTACGTATGCTGAGTTTCGCTTGGCATGTTGCGTTCGCCCGTAGAATGTTGGCTACACTGACATAGGATGGGTTAATTCTGGATCATAACCAGTAGATGGGTCTGGTTATAGCTGACAATGAATACAGAACATAAATTACAGTAATAAAAGATAAAGGATATAACCTGACAAGGGATACGAACTGAAGGATTAAAAGGAATAAAATATACAGAATAAATATTTACAAAGGATATGAACTGAAAGATAAAATAAAGAAGGAAAGGCATACATTTGTTGACATGAACACATATACAGAACTACACACACACAAGCACATACAAATATACACATCCCACTCCCCCCCACACACACACTCGCGCCATCAAGTAAATGTCAACCGATAGGGGCAGCCATATTAATGGTATCAAGTTCCGCGCTGCGGAGCCATTATGCGGTCAGTTACGGATGACTGAGCAAGCTTGTTGAGCGTTGGTTTGATAGACGCGCCCACACTTTCACAAGTATTTGTATACATCTATACGGTTGACCACAACATGCCATGCGAAACTCAGTACACGTTGTTATGTATCGTATTTACACAAGACACCCGACGAGGCACAACCTGCATTGGTTGAGGTAAGGATGCAACAAAACTAAATGTGTAATATGCCACCCATAAATAAGGGACACATGCAGGATAGGTGGAAACGATCGTTGTGTTGAATGAAAATTCTTGCTAAATCCATTTCTCGTTTCCCTTTTCATAATACATACATACATACATACATACATACATACATACACACACACACACACACACACACACACACACACACACACACACACACACACACACA
>NC_068987.1:53769216-53774612 GCF_001194135.2 Octopus bimaculoides | reverse complement strand
TGAGTGTGTGCAGGCGCATGGCTCAGTGTTTAAAGCGTCGAAGTTGTGAGATCCCGGAGCGGGCTGCGTGTTTTGTTCTTCAGCAAGACACTTTATTTCACGTTACTCCAGTTCCCTCAGCTGTAGAAATGAGTTGTGACGTCACAGGTGCCGAGCTGTATCGGCCTTTGCCTTCCCTTGGATAACAATGGTGGTGTGGGGAGGGGTGGCCGGTATGCATGGGCGACTGATAGTCTTCCATAAACAACCTTACCCAGGCTTGTGCCTGGGAGGGTAAAGTTCTAGGGGCAATTCCATGGTCAGTCAAGACCGAAGGGTGTCTCACCATATATATATATAAATACATATACGTATACATACATATATATACATATATACGAATATATATATATATATGTATACATATACATATATATGTATATGTATATATGTGTATGCGTGTGGGTCTGTGTATCTAAATATATATATATACACATATATGTATATATATCGGTAAATAAATAAATACGTTAAATGCATAAACATACAGGCGTAGGTCTACACGGTAGTAATTTAGGTTTTACGCTTGACTCTGTAACTCAGTCGAGTCTGCTTAATGAAAAAAGACAAGTAAAAGTTTTCCTATAAAAATAGAGATTTAATAAATAATGAACATATGGACAGAGTCATGAAGATTATAATACCTTTGTTATATTCACAAAGAAGTTAGATAGAACAATGAAATATTCTGGACCTCAGTATATAATAGTTGAATAAACACATTCAAAGTATACAAGAAGGTTTAATAATCAAATAACATATGTAGCATTTGAATTGAATAGAATATAATACAGTGTACAATAGACAATAGAAAATGTTATTTTGGTGTGTCTAGACAGAGGTAATGTGTTGTTTGGGAAACCCAGACTTGTGTCAAGGTTTGAAATTTGGACGTTCGATCAAAGCGAATATTTTTTTCGATCGGTAACAATGTATGTGTCGTAGTTGATATAGGTTTTTCATATAACTTAAATAAAGTAACTTTGCGTTGGCGGGCAAATTGTGTCTACAATGGCCATTTCATGACGCTTGGCAATAAGTGGGAAATGTAGCAGAAACCGCTCGAAGAACAACATCACATAAAATATACAACTATACAGATCCTATGTAAACAAGGTCCACACCTATACAGATCTATATTCAAGAGATGAGGAATTGTGTACATTATTTACATCTCACAGATATTTGTTCTCATCTTGTTTGATGTTAACACAACATTTCGGCTGATATACTCTCCAGCCTTCATCAGGTGTCTTGGGGAAATTTCGAACCTGGGTTCTCATTCCTAAGCTATTTTTCGATTTTATTATTATTATTATCATCATCATCATTATTATTATTATTATTATTATTATTATTATTATTATTATTATTATTATTATTATTGCATTTGCACACCTTCTAAAACTGGTGATGTACTACAGTGTCAGATGTTCACTACCAGTGACACCTCTTATTTTTAGAGCACCTTCCGGAGTATTCGAGTGGTTCCAAGCAGTGCTGTTTTCTGCAAGGGCTCCTCCCTTATTGCAGCTTGTATTTGTTCCACGTACTTCTCGAGATTTTAGCTCACTGTTCCCAGGGCTCCGACAATTATTGCTACCTTTTTCATCGACCACAACTGCTTAACTTCTCAAGCTAACCTGTCATATCTCTCGACTTTTCTTTCTTCCTTATCGCATACCTTGTTGTCAGCTGGGCACGCTATTCTTGTTCTTGTTCTTCTTCTGTTTCTGATTATTATTATTATTATTATTATTATTATTATTATTATTATTACCATTATTATTATTCAGGTCATTGTCTGGAATCGAACTCGGAATCTTGGGTTAGTAACCTGCATTCTTAACCACTACGCCATGCGTTAACTACAGCATTAGTGCATTTTATCTTTTATTTCTAGCAGTGTAAGTGTTTCTTAACACCTTAGACACATTTAGTGACAACTGTAATTTTCCTTCTTCGCGAAACATTGCAACCGGCTGTTTACATCAATTATATATATATATGTGTGTGTGTATCTGTGTGTGCGCGCGCACGCTTGCGTATTTGAATAACGAATTAAAAGCAGTACTAGAGTTGTGACCATTATCGACTGCACAGACTCAATGCATGTGCTGTACTTGTTTGCCGATTCACTGCGGCGTAGCGCCTGCGGGATGACTCACTCATTACGCTAGGTGTTAAAACAACCGAAAGTCACAGACAGACGACCGAATTCTCAGGGGTGCTGGATATCGAGTATGCGCGCTCGACATTACCTACACACACACACACACGCGCGCACACACACGCGCGCGCACACACACATACGCACATATATACGTATAGTTGTATACACATAATATATACACAAATGCATACATACATACATACATACATACATACATACATATATATATATATATATATATATATATATATATATGTATGTATGTATGTACGTATGTATATATGTAAAAAACTATTTATCTTCATAGAATAGATAGATGTAATGGTTATATACATCTATTCATTTACATCTGGTATGAGTTTAAAAACTATCTCTCTCTGCTCAGCCATATCTAACGAGTGTGGAAGATTAGGCTCATTAAACTAGAATTAATTTAAACCCAAATTCACGGCCTCCACATCAGGCCGTGTTTGGATCGAGAGAAAATGCTGAGGTCAGCGTCCTGCAGTTGACTGAAAACGAGTAATCCGAACCAATTCCATCCAATACATTTATTTATTCATTATAGACTTACAGTTGTTTCAGATATTGGTTTAGGTGTTTCATAGTTTAATGGCATCAATCGATCTGTTGATCGACTGAAAATAAGGGGAACCGCCAGAAAATAGATTACAGTGGCGGTTCTTTATATTTTCAGGCCATCAACTGAGTGAATAATTTTGCGATCCAGCTTTGGCCTCGTCTATAAGATCGATATTAAAGGTGTCAAATGACGGCTGATCTGAAACACAAATAATAAAGATACCAATTACTTAAGCAGCCTTAAATGCAGTGGGTGCAACAACACAAATAACAACAATAGCAGCTGCAACAAAAATGAAACACCTCCAACGATAACAACCACAGTAAGAGTAACAAGAGCAACCATAATAACAAATGCAGCAACCAGTAGAAGTAAGAGTAAGAGTAAGAAGAAGAACAACAGGTGTGGGAGCAGAAGAACGTTCTCCTCCTACTTCTCCTCCTTCCCATCATCATCATCTGTATCAATAACGCACTGTACAGCAGCGTTAATAACCATAAATGGCGAAACAGGAAAAAAAAAACAATAGCAACAACATCAACAATATCAACAGAAGAGTATGAACAGCAGCAAGATGTGCATCAACAGTAGGAGCAATAACAACAACAAAAGAAAGAACAGTATCAGAACACTTAATTATATTTATTATTCAGTTTCTCATTAAACACTTATACTAAGACTGCAGATTGCATAACAAGATAATTAGAAATGAATAAAAGAACAGAATCCAAGGAAAAGTCGACGTCGTTGGTGAATATCGGCAGACATTGTACTCTGAATGTTCGTGAGATTAGATAAGTCTGTATACCGTGGGGAGAAAACATCAATAATGTTTCGTAAATGAAATTTCATCTGGAAGCCATACAATCTCACGGTTATGCTCCATTTATTGTTTACTTTAATCCACCATTCCGTTATGTAATTGCTATATTATATACATTATACAAACCCCGACAAAATTAAATTAATTAATACACAGGAATCTTTTAATTCTCCTTCTATGCGATCAGTATTAAATTGCATGCTTAGTAACTATTTTAGTAGTTTTAATGTTAAGAACCACTAACATCTGAAAGCAATTGATACTATGTATTAAATTGCACGTTTATGTAATTATATTGCATTTCTAATTTCGCGTGACTGAATGGGATTTTGAAAAACAAAGAAAACAAAGAACTTCTTGCTCACTGAATATTTGACAGCAAATGACTTGTGTCGCGTTCTTAGTATCTATATTACTGAATTTTTGAGTAAATAATCAAAAAGATATTCGACAAATTGTATAAACAAAGGAAGCAAAATCGATGATGACCTCAGTTTTGCTGGTTGGATATGCCAAGTGATTAGCTACCTTCACACTTACAACAGTAAGTGAAATTATCGAACTCTTCGTAGAACATAGAACAGAATGATAAGTTGAGTTAGTGTGAAGTACGGAGAATCTAATCTTCAGGTCCTTGTGCTTCATCTGATAATGAGAAACAGATGAACAGTGGTGTTATCACAAGAGCAGTGGGTAAGAGAAGAATTCTACAAAAGCGTCATAAAAAATAAAATTTCTAAAATAAGTTTGAATACGATGCGTTAGCAAGAAAAGGTGCTGCCTGGGTATGAGCATATATAGATATATAATATGAAGTCTATCTAAAATATTCTATAGAACTTAAAGCTAGCACTGAAAGTTACGAGATTTTGTATATGAATACGTCTACGTAAACAATACGACCGAAGATACAAATATACGTAATCGTTGTATATGTGTATATGCATATTTGACAACTTATTTCTCCTTGTTCAGCACCACATCAAACCCATTAATTTCCTTCGAATACATTGCTTAAATATCCATTAAATTTAGCGGTGTAACACTATTGAATAGACCTGTTTACATATTAAACGCATTCCTGGTAACAGGTACGTACCTATTAATTGCTGATAGGGACAACGGGCATTCCTACAGATGTGTGCCCCGCTCTGAATTCGTTTCCTCATAACTTTTAGAAAAAAGGCTATTTCTAAATTAGATTTTCTACAAATACGCTTCAGATAGAGTAAATTCAGGTATCGGGATTTAATATGAGAAAAAAAAAAGAAAAGAAACGAAAAGAAATTGGTGGGCTGATACGCATACATATTGACACATGTCATATATCTGCAAAATAGGACTTGAAATTTCGAAAAAAAATTGTGATATGTGTTAGGATATATGTGTGCATGTTCACTATTTTTCTTTTCGCATAAAATTCTGATATAATCGAAAGTATATTTTAGAAAATTTCGTTAAAAAAAAAAAAACGCATTTTTCGGAAAGTTATGAGGAGACAAAGCTAACTTCTATGAAATTCTCCGAAACTCCTCTTCCCAAACTTTGAATAACATTTTTACGACAAATTCTAATATAATCGGAATCAGCGCCATCTGAAGCGTATTTGTAGAAATTTCATTAAAAAATATCCATTTTTCTGTATGTTATGAGCCATAACCTACTAAATATATTAAAGGTTCATGAGTCAATACTTTGTCTTACTTTTGTATTAGCAATGCGTTGTTTTCAGTTTTAAGGTATACTGCAGATTTTATACACACACACACACACACACA
>NC_068987.1:53763368-53766687 GCF_001194135.2 Octopus bimaculoides | reverse complement strand
CATATTTGAAGATATTTGTAAATGTACCACACGATTAAGTAGATATTAAAGAGAAATAAAAATGAAAATCCCACTTTTTAAAAATAATTTTTTGGGGTGTTTTAATTAATTTACATTACATATTTCGTTTTTTTTAAAAAAACCTTATCAAAAATGAGTATAAAATATGTGAGAAGACAACGTGCGCATGCAAGAAATAACAGTAAACTATGAATGTCATTCTTAATTCTAACTTAAATTTTATTTTATTAATAGCCCTCTTCTCTTCTCACATACTTTATACTCATTTTTGATAAGGTTTAAAAAAAAAAAAAAGAAAAACCGAAACATGTAATGTAAATTAATTAAAACACCCCAAAACTATTTTTTAAAAAGTGGCATCTTCATTTTTATTTCTCTTTAATATATATATATATATATATATTAAGATGAAACTTACTTGGAGACGGATGCGTGGCGTTCGATCATATAATAAAATAACATATGCATATATCCATACATATATGTACATACCTACATCTAAATGTATACATACATGCATATAAGGGTACAGGACATCACAAAAAACGTTAAACACAATAAGAAACGAAAACTCCTTTTCTGTCTTCGTCTATATGTTTTCGTTTCTCATTGTGTTTAACGTTTTTTGTGATGTCCTATACCCTTATATGCATGTATGTATACACATAGATGTAGGTATGTACATACATGTATGGATATGTGCATATATTTATATATTATTTATGTTATTATATGATCGAACGCCACGCATCCATCTCCAAGTAAGTTTTATCTTAATAATTATTACTGTGCACTCTACTGCTATTACTATCACTTCCCTGTCTATCTCCCTCCCTCTCTTGTTCTTCATCCTTTCTGTTTTTCTCTCTCAACCCTTCCCTATTCTCTTCCTTTCACCGTTCTCTCTCTCTCACTCCTCCTCCTTGACCCTCTCGTCGCTGACATGTGACGAAAGGGATTCTTTCTTTCCATTTCCTGCCTTCCTATAGAGAAGACGTGATATTTTTGTCTCTCATTCACATCTAACTAGTGTTCAAAATAATAATTTTTCTATCGTCTTGGCCTAACAGCCCTTACCGTTTGTTTTCACTGTTCTGTCTTGTTTTTACTGTCTTTTACTGTCTTGTTTTTACTGTCTTTTACTGTCTTGTTCTCACTGTCCTGTTCTTGTTTACACTTTCACCCTCAGCAAAGGATTCCAAATTTTGTTTAATTTGCTTTGCGGGAAGGACTGTTCCAACGTAGTCGCGTATTGTCGATGCCTTCAAAACGCGGAGTAGATGGAGCAGGGACAACTGAAGAAGGGAAATATTCTTTATGTTGCACGTTTCGTTTCTCTGTTTTTTGTCGTTGTTCGAAAAAAAGTTCGTTTTCTGTCTTCGTCTTTATGTTTTCGTTTCTCATTCTGTTTAACGTTTTTTGTGATGTCTTGTACCCTTATATGCATGTATGTATGTATGCATATAGATGTAGGTATGTACATATATGTATGGATATATGCATATATTTATATATTATTTATGTTAGTATAGATATTACGCGAGAGGAAGTCAAAAATTATCCGCACTTTCGCCATAACATATCTTTATCGCCATACTGCCTTCTGTGCATGCGTGTGTATTACTGGTAATATTGTGGTTACGTCATCGAAGTCTGAATCTGATCACGCCATTTTCTTTGTGGCTTTACAGTCTAGCAATGTGAAGCAAAGAAGAACAAAGAGCAGTGAACGGAGAGATGGCAATGGTTTACCGTTCCACCATTACCATCTCTCGAGCTTGCTGAATCTTCTCGTCGATGGTAGAGGTTGACGGACGTCCTGCACCCACTTAGTGCGTCACGCTTATACGGCCACTTTCATACTTCTTGATTCACTCATACACGCTTCTACGTGGTTGTGCACTGTCCCCGTACTGTGCTAGAAGCATCTGATGAATTTCAGCACCTGACACACCTTCCGACCTGAGAAATAATAAAGATATTTCATGGCGCAAGTGCGGATAAGTTTTGACTTTTCCTCGTATATATAACAAAGCAGGAAATTGGAAAATTTTTGTGTGATTTATTCACTGTTATATGTGTTTCATTTGCTAATAATAATTATTAAGTCTTACATGTTACATAAAGCTGTAAGAAATTTCCTATTATTAATTCTAAAGACAGGGAGATAAATAATACAAAATTTACATCAGGATGAAGGCCTTATATTCAGTTGTAATTTCTAACAGGAAATTTCTTACATGTTTATCTAACAAGAAATATATTGTAATTCCTATTAGCAAATGAAACATGTGTAATGGTGATTAAATGATAATAAAAATTTACGAGCTCCCTGTTTTTTTTAATAATAACTCTGCGAACCTTTCCAGAATTTTCGATTCTTATGTATACCTTACGTCAATATAACAACGACAACATCTACATACCGGATTGTAATACGGGAATATGCAGATATACTTCAAGAGGAAACAGCTATAGTTTTATCTTTCTCGGTCTGGTTATTTCTCAAATAGGAAATTCCTACATGTCTATATAACATGTAAATCTTAGATTCCTACTGGGAAATGAAACACATAATGGAGAATAAATGATCACCAAAACATTTCCATCTTCATTTTTGTCTCTGTCTCTCTCACTCACTCTTTCTCAGTCACATCCACTCTCTCTCTCTCTCTCTCTCGCTCTCTCTCTCTCTCTCCACACACACACATACGCACACACACACACACACACTCACACATATGCATTTAGGTAAACGAACAAATTAACATTCAGGTAAATTAACATTCAAGAACTCCGAACAACAAAATCCTAAAAGAAAAATAGTTTTCTAGTTTCCATATATTTCCTCTTATACCCAAGAAACACAATTTTCACCAGCATCAGTCTAGACGTACCCATATCATTACAACACGGAAAATAATGAATGTTGTATTGGAAAAAGCATACAGTTATAAAAATCAAGTAAAACAAATAAAATAGAGCCATTGACTAATGGAAAACTAAATAGAGAGAAAAGGTTTTAATAGTAAATGCTTAAAGGAGAATCTGGTTAAACTGGGATTTTCAGAAAGGGAAATTGACCGGCTGATTTGTACATTACAAGTTCAATCTGTGAGATGAACAGTAAACATATGCAAGACTTTTCTCAAGTTCCAAATGGAAATTTGTCTGTGTCAACTACATCCCAAAGATGGAGCCTCGTATCTTTGTTGGAAACCGTCTCCCTCCTCAGCGGAAGATTTATAATAATTGAAAAATAGAAGAGACATAAATACATAAATACATATATACATAC
>NC_068987.1:53761225-53763192 GCF_001194135.2 Octopus bimaculoides | reverse complement strand
ATATATATATATATATATATATAAATAACATAAGTATACATATGGAAGTATGTATACATGTATATAAAATATATGCATATACATATGTTTAGATATATGTCGTATATTTGACATACCTTCCCATCTACATTTAGAAAAACTTCAGAGATTGCTTTATTTGTTCTTGTGCGCTGTAGGTCAGCTCAGATGAAGCAGATCTTAGAAAGGAGCCGCTCAAAACAACTACATCAACTACTGTATTTATTATTTGAGCTACACCAAACTTACACCTAATCGTAGACTATGCAGCACACTTCGAATTTGTATAACGTCATTTAAGGTGCAGTTTGAAAGTTAGGTCATTTACTAGTTCCAATCACCAGTCATATATTTTTTTAATTCTCGAATTCACTTAAGTTTTATAGAGTTTGTTATTTTCTGAATACAGAAAAGAAGCATATAAAACGTAGAGCAAATAAACTACTAAATATTTTACCAAATAATCGTTGATTAACAGAACAAAAGAAAATAAAAATCATTATAAAATTTTCGTTACTGGCTATTGTAAAATTTATCGATTTCAGTATAACAATGCATGTTAGAAAATGCAACAGCATAATGTGAAATAAGGCACAGCTTTTTGTAAACTAATATTAAGTGAATAAAACGTATGAAAACAACAAAATTCTATTGGATTGCATATATTCTGTGAATTAGCAATAACTAATTAAATAATGAATAAATAATAAAAAAATATATAAAACAACATTCGCTATAGTAATATTTCTGCTAATAGCCAACTAAAAGATTAGCCAAAAATTAATGCAAATTTTAATTACCAATTTTAACACGTAATCAATATTGCTCATATATTACTCATATATTTTGAAAAGCAATATAAATAGAACCATTGTTTTATTTTATAGATTAAATGGCACTTTAATACAATGCTGGAGATTATTTGATTGTCTTATAACAGGGACACTGCCTGATTAAGAGTTGGTTGCTTGTAAGATGAAACATGGGATTCTTAATAATCCTTTCAATTTAAGTGTCATAATGCATTTTGTAGAAAGAAAACGCCTCTGCAAAATCCACTCAAATAGTTGGCCGAATCACGAGAAAAGCTACAAAGTGAAAAAAAAAATCCATTGCAACACGCAAACGACTCACGAATTATACTTGCTGTAATGATTCTGCAAAGAAGTGTTGCAAGACTTTGGGAAAATATTGATTATGCGAAAATTACAGACAATAGAATATCTCGAAGAAAGTTATTAAAGAAACAAAATAAATTGTTGTTGACTGAACTCTATAAATGCTGTTCAGAAGCTAGAGCCTCGAGAAAATACATATACAAATTCAGACTCGCATGTTGTTTAGCTCTAGGTGAGTTCCGATCGACCATAACTTTACGGCCAAAATCTATCGTACTATGAAAATCCCAACTTATTTTTACAGGCGTCGCGTATCAAGGACAACATTATAAGTGTATTTCCTTTTGTTTTACAATGGCTAGGTATAATTTGAAACTTCTCTTTTAAAGATTTTAAATCTGTTATAATGTATGATAAAGACAAATTATAATGATATGTAGGAGGGAAGTACTTGTATTAGTCGATGGTGGGTGCTTTGAAGCTGAAATAACTGATATTGTTTGGGGCACTTCTGTAAATAAAAACATACATAAATATGCGACATACACGTACATACACAAACGTGCATATATGTGTATGTATGTAGTTTACACGAAGAGGAATGTAGCTTACTTGAAGAAGCATGTAGCTTACTTGAAGAAGCATGTAGCTTACGTGAGGCATGATAATATGGAGAAAAAATAGGAAAATAATGAAGATGGAGATTTTCGTTATTGTGACCAGAGTAAAGAAGGTTACCTAAGGTTATGAAACTTTTCTCTTTTCACACTATAAAAAGCTCCCTGTCTTTTTGATATATATATATATATATATATATATATATATATATAT
>NC_068987.1:53759797-53761215 GCF_001194135.2 Octopus bimaculoides | reverse complement strand
ATATATATATATATATATATATATATATATATATATACATAACAATATAACACATACACATGCATAACTAATTACATTATGAATAAATAATCAAAGCAATTAAATCAAACATGCATTCGGTATAGTAATATTTATCGCGAATAGCGAATAGTGAAGGCGCTTGGCTTAGTAACTAGTGTGTCCGGCCCACGATCATGAGGTAGTGAGTTCGATTCTCAGTCCGGGCTTTGTGTTGTGTCCTTGAGCAAGACACTTCATCTAAAGTTGTTCCAGTTAACTGAGCTATAGAAATGAGTTACGACGTCACTGGTGCCAAACTGTTTCACTCATGCTAATGCATCGCATTGAAGGGTTTTAATAGAACAAATCGACGCCAGTACTTATTTTTAAGCCCGGTACTGATTCTATCAGTCACTGTTGCTGAGCCGCTAAGTTTCAAGGACGTAAACAAACTAACATCGGCTGTTAAGCGGTGGTGAGAGGAAAACACATAGATACAGATACGACGGGCTTCTTTGAGTTTCCGTCTACCAGATTCACTGACGAAGCATTGGCCAGTCTGGGGCTATAGTAAAATACATATGCGCTTGTAGCCACTTAACATTCTAGAAATAACAGTCTAATCTCTCCTAAATCACCTCTGAACATCTTTAATGATGATATGATTGGACATGTTAAATATTAAACTATTTCGATAACACTGAACTTACTTACATCGTTGGACAACTTCGTCAGGATTAGACTGGAGCTAAACAAGAACAACAACAAAAATATCAGCAACATGAATATACACATATATGCATGACAGAAAAAGCGCCGCAAAGTATTTTAACAGCAAAAACTGTATTCTTAAAACTAGTCACTTTGTAGTCAGATCAACAGGAACATCTTTCGTTGCTACGTTTATTGTATCTCGTTTCCCTAAGCCCACACACCTCTGTGTCAGAAATTTTCCCACTTCCAAACATCAGTGCACTTGGTTTTAGGTGTTGCCAGCGTTTCCTGCAGATTTTTGCATATAAAGATTTACAATAAGCATCAATCTTTTTACTGCGGAAAGCACGTATACCCGCTTTCATTACACTTAGATGTGGAATGCAGTTCTATATAACTATGTATCTTTTGTTCATTAATGTCATGTTTAAAACTATTTTTGTTAAAAGTATTTCTAGTCCATTGAGGTATCGTGACTTGCAGAAAATACCACTTCTATTTTGTTTTTGGTACATACTTAACAACATTACTGGAATAACCATGAAATTCAATTTCGTTGCGAAAGGGTTAACAATATCACTTTTACCATGTCTGTTAGAAATAACAATCACGAACTTGCTACTGTCCTGATTAATATACACACATTTATTTACACACACACACGCACACACACACACAAACACACACACACACACACACACACA